>NC_057810.1:562651562-562857573 GCF_018294505.1 Triticum aestivum | reverse complement strand
TCCCCCTCCGAGTAGGAGTAGGAAAGGAGGAATCCTACTCCTACTAGGAGGAGGATTCCTCCTCCTTGGCGCGCCCCAAGGGGCCGGCCGGCCTCCCCCCTTGCTCCTTTATATACGGGGGCAGGGGGGCACCCTAGAACACACAAGTTGATCTACGAATCGTTCCTTAGCCGTGTGCGGTGCCCCCCTCCACTATATTCCACCTCGGTCATATCGTCGCGGAGTTTAGGCGAAGCCCTGCGCCGGTAGAACATCATCATCGTCACCATGCCGTCGTGCTGACGGAACTCATCCCCGAAGCTTTGCTGGATCGGAGCCCGGGGATCGTCATCGAGCTGAACGTGTGCTGAACTCGGAGGTGCCATACGTTTGGTGCTTGGATCGGTCGGATCATGAAGACGTACGACTACATCAACCGTGTTGTCATAATGCTTCCACTTACGGTCTACGAGGGTACGTGGACAACACTCTCCCCTCTCGTTGCTATGCCATCACCATGATCTTGCGTGTGCATAGGAAATTTTTGAAATTACTACGTTCCCCAACACTAGGCGCACCCCCTATCTCGTGGGCCCCTCGGGCATCCACCGACCTACTTCTTCCTCCTATGTATACCCACGTACCCCGAGAACATCAAAGGCGACCACGAAAAACTATTTCCACCACCGTAACCTTCTGTATCCGTGAGATCCCATCTTGGAGCCTTCGCCGGCGCTCCGCCGGAGGGGGAATCAACCACGGAGGGCTTCGACATCAACACCATAGGCTCTCCAATGAGTTGTGAGTAGTTTACCATAGACCTTCGGGTCCATAGTTATTAGCTAGATGGCTTCTTCTCTCTCTTTGAATCTCAATACCATGTTCTCCTCGATCTTCTTGGAGATCTATTCAATGTAACTCTTTTTGCGGTGTGTTTGTCGAGATCCGATGAATTGTGGGTTTATGATCAAGTTTATCTATGAGAAATATTTGAATCTCCTCTGAATTCTTTTATTTGTGATTAAGTTATCTGTGAAAGTCTCTTCGAATTATCAGTTTGGTTTGGCCTACTAGATTGATCTTTCTTGCAATGGGAGAAGTGCTTAGCTTTGGGTTCAATCTTGCGGTGTCCTTTCCCAATGACAGCAGGGGCAGCAATGCACGTATTGTATTGTTGCCATCGAGGATAAAAAGATGGAGTTTATATCATATTGCATGAGTTTATCCCTCTACATCATGTCATATTTCTTAATGCGTTACTCTGTTTCTTTATGAACTTAATACTTTAGATGCATGCTGGATAGCGGTCGATGTGTGGAGTAATAGTAGTAGATGCAGGCAGGAGTTGGTCTAATTGTCACGGACGTGATGCCTATATACATGATCATGCCTAGATAATCTCATAATTATTTGCTTTTCTATCAATTGCTCGATAGTAATTTGTTCACCCATCGTAATACTTATGCTATCTTGAGAGAAGCCACTAGTGAAACCTATGGCCCCCAGATCTATCTTTTATCATATAAGCTTTCAATCTACTTTTATTTGCATCTTCACTTTTTCAATCTATATTATAAAATACCAAAAATATATTTATCTTATCATATTATCTCTATCAGATTCACTTTCACAAGTGGCCTTGAAGGGACTGACAACCCCTTTATTGCGTTGGTTGCGAGCTCTTGTTTGTTTGTGTAGGTGCGTGGGACTTTTGAGGAGCCTCCTACTAGATTGATACCTTGGTTCTAAAAAACTGAGGGAAATACTTACGCTACTATTGCTGCATCACCCTTACCTCTTCAAGGAAAACCAACGCAAGCTCAAGACGTAGCAAGAAGGATTTCTGGCGCCGTTGCCGGGGAGGTCTTCTCTCAAGGCAAGACATACCAAGTACCCATCACAAACTCATCTCCCTCGCATTTACATTATTTGCCATTTGCCTCTCGTTTTCCTCTCCCCCACTTCACCCTTGCCGTTTTATTCGCCCTCTCTTTCCCAATCTCCTCTCTCTTTCGCTTGCCTTTTTGTTTGCTTGTGTGTTGGATTACTTGTCGCGATGGCGCAAGATAATACCAAATTATGTGACTTCTCCAATACCAATAATAATGATTTCCTTAGTACTCCGATTGCTCCTCTGAATGATGTTGAGTCTTGTGAAATCAATACAACTTTGTTGAATCTTGTTATGAACGATCAATTCTCTGGCCTTCCTAGTGAAGATGCCGCTACCCATTTAAACAACTTTATTGATTTGTGTGAGATGCAAAAGAATAAAGATATGAATAATGATATTGTTAAATTGAAGTTATTTCCGTTTTCACTTAGAGATCGTGCTAAAGTTTGGTTTTCGTCTTTGCCTAAGAATAGTATTGATTTGTGGAACAAGTGCAAAGATGCTTTTATCTCTAAATATTTTCCTCTCGCTAAGATCATCACTCTTAGGAACGATATGAATTTTAAACAACTTTATCATGAGCATGTTGCCCAATCTTGGGAAAGAATGAAATTGATGATTCACAATTGCCCTATTCCTGGTTTGAATTTATGGATGATCATACAAAATTTTTATGCCGGATTGAATTTTGTTTCTAGAAATCTTTTAGATTCGGCCACGGGAGGCACATTTATGGAAATCACCTTAGGAGAAGCTACAAAACTCCTTGATAATATTATGGCTAATTATTCTCAATGGCACACGGAAAGATCTACTACTAAAAAAGTGCATGCTATAGAAGAAATTAATGTTTTGAGTGGAAAGATGGATGAACTTATGAAATTGTTTGCTACTAAGAGTGCTCCTATTGATCCCAATGATATGCCTTTGTCTACTTTGATTGAGAATAATAATGAATCTATGGATGTGAATTTTGTTGGTAGGAATAATTTTGGTAACAATGCTTATAGAGGAAACTTTAATCCTAGACTGTTCCTTAGCAATTCCTCTAATAATTATGGAAATTCCTACAATAATTCTTATGGTAATTTTAATAAGATACCCTCTGATTTTGTGTAGGACCTTGAGAAGAGGTGTCTAGAGGGGGGGTGATTAGACACTAAGTGACAAAGTTGCAGTTTTCAAGTTTCCTTAAAGTTTAAGTGGAGTTTAGTCACAAGTTTAACATTCACGATACATATCAAGCAAGCATGCAAAGAGTATATGAGCAGCGGAAAGTAAAGCATGCAACTTGCAAGAATGTAAAGGGAAGGGTTTTGGAGGATTCAAACGCAATTGGACACACGGATGTTTTTGGCGTGGTTCCGATAGGTGGTGCTATCGTACATCCACGTTGATGGAGACTTCAACCCACGGAGGGTAACGGTTGCGCGAGTCCACGGAGGGCTCCACCCATGAAGGGTCCACGAAGAAGCAACCTTGTCTATCCCACCATGGCCGTCGCCCACGAAGGACTTGCCTCACTAGCGGTAGATCTTCATGAAGTAGGCGATCTCCTTGCCCTTACAAACTCCTTGGTTCAACTCCACAATCTTGTCGAAGGCTCCCAAGTGACACCTAGCCAATCTAGGAGACACCACTCTCCAAGAAGTAACAAATAGTGCGTTGATGATGAACTCCTTGCTCTTGTGCTTCAAATGATAGTCTCCCCAACACTCAACTCTCTCTCATAGGTTTTGGATTTGGTTGGAAGAAGATTTGAGTGGAAAGCAACTTTGGAAAGGCTGGAGATCAAGATTCATATGGTAGGAATGGAATATCTTGGCCTCAACACATGAGTAGGTGGTTCTCTCTCAGAAATGGTAAGTTGGAAGTGTAGGTTCAGTCTGATGGCTCTCTCCACGAATGAAGAGGAGGTGGAGGGGTATATATAGCCTCCACACAAAATCTAACCGTTACACACAATTTACCAAACTCGGTGGGACTGATTCAAAAGACTCGGTCAGACCGATTTAGCAAATAATGTGACCGTTAGGTTTTTCAGTGGGACCGAAATGCAACTCGGTAGGACCGATATGGTTAGGGTTAGGGCATAACTAATCTCGGTAAGACCGATTACACAAACTCGGTGAGACCGATTTTGGTGATAAGCTTTCCACAGAGTTGGTCAGGCAAACTAGTTGGACCGATTACACAAACTCGGTGGGACCGATTTTGGTAATGAGTCAACCAGGAAGTTTGCATTGTAATCTCGGTAGTACCGATTGCTCAAACTCGGTGAGACCGATTTTGGTAATGGACATACACATAGAGATTACAATCCCATCTCGGTGAGACCGAGATCCCTATCGGTAGGACCGATTTGCCTAGGGTTTGTGGCAGTGGTTAAGACATCCAAAACTCGGTGGCACCGGATAGAAAGAATCAGTATGGCCGATTTTGACTTTAGGTTTAGGTCATTTGTGTGGAAGTGGAAAAGTAGTTGAGGGTTTTGGAGCATATCACTAAGCACTTGAAGCAAGAGGCTCATTAAGCAACACCTCATCCCTCCTTGATAGTATTGGCTTTTCCTATAGACTCAATGTGATCTTGGATCACTAAAATGTAAAATGAAGAGTCTTGAGCTTGAAGCTTGAGCCAATCCTTTGTCCTTAGCATCTTGAAGGAGTTCCCACATCCTTTAGTCCATGCCACTCCAATGTTGAACTTGTGTGAAATATACTAGATAAAAGTGTTAGTCCAACAAGAGATATGTTGACATTAATTACCAAAACCACCTAGGGAGCATTTGTGCTTTCAATCTCCCCCTTTTTGGTAATTGATGACAACATACAACAAAGCTTTAGATAAAGATATAAAGAATAGCAAGTAAAGCTTTGGAAGGACATGTAACAAGCATAGGATCCCCCTACATGTATGCAATCATGCGAATATGGAATATAGAAGCATGTGAGAGCATAACAATGATAGAGTAGGCAATGTGTTACATGTATCTTGGTCATATGCATCAGAGCAAAGAATATTAAAGAAAATACCTTCATGCCCATGAGTCCCTCTTGCAAACAGTATGTACATCAGCAAGAATTCCTCATACACATGATTGTGATGCATACAGTTACCTTGTAGTCTTGAGTTGGCTTAGGGTGGAATGAACCTGCGTAAACAAGGTTAGATAACACAGATACATCTACTAGCTAGAGAAAACAGAAGAAACCACAAGAATACCAAGACTGGGATGACATGTAGAGAGTGAGTACTAAGTACCACATTGGATTAGACATGTCCCCAAGAGTAAAGATATGCAATGAATTTAAATGATTTCTTTCCCTTAGATGTCTTGCTCCCCATGAATCTAGCATGGGATACTGGGAGAAGATAGGGAACAGAAAACCAGAGCTGAAAGATATGAATGATGAACAGAGCTAATGCAAGCTAATGCAAACTAATGCAAATAAGCACAAAAGATCATATGAACATGTCTCTCCCCTCAAGAAGACATGTGCCATGTCTCCTCTTGAACACCAAGCATCTGGGATCCTTGAGAAATACTTTTTACTTAAGTATTCTCTCCCCTGGAGATCTCTCTCCCCCCTGAGGATCTCTCTCTTCCCTTGAGGAGGTAATAGACTCTTTCTCTGATGTGATCTCTCTCTGAATCATAAGCTTTGATGTGATCTCTCTCTCCCCCTTTGACATCAATTTCCAAGAAGGGTTCTGGAATCTGTCGAACGGGTTTGGTCCTTGAGTCATAGTACAAGGCAACGATAAAAATGTGATGCTTGTAGAGGACAAGATTCATTGAGTGGAGCTGGATCAGAAGAAACACATAATAAGTGGTAAACTGTTCTTCCTGTTGTGAAATCGGTGGCACCGAGTGGTAGGCTTCGGTTGTACCGATAGGACTCGGTTGGACCGAGAACAAAAAATCAGTGAAACCGAGTTCATTGCAGAGAAAACACTTGTCACGTCAGCTCACTAGACCAGTAAGATCTCACAAGGATTTGCAAGGAATTAACTGAAAGATATGCAATGAATTTAATGCAGAAAATGCAGAGCAAACAGAAAGAAATCTAGATGAAGTTTTTTTTGAAAGGGGAAACAAATATGCATGAGACGAATGCAAAAACACAGAAAAGAACACAAGAGAACTTCATCTAGAGATGGTCGGTGACAAAGTCACCTATGCTAGAGTATATTAACTTAGGAGTCAAGTGAGATCACTTGATCATAGGTCATACTCATCGTTTAAGCTCAAAATGGGGTTGCCATTTTTCCTTTAAGCATCTTGATGTATTCACATCTTGTCGAGTTGCTTTAACTCATGATGGAGTAAAGCTTCTCTAAGATGGAATAACATACCTTGGTTGGTGGTGTTGTCCATGTAGTTGAACTTGCGTGGGTTGCTCAAGGTTGATGTAGCTCATCAAGAATTTGGAGCACCACTTGGAATTTGAGTCCATCTTCCTACATGGGTTAGTTCTTGCAAGGAAGAGCACTTGTGTATCCAAAAATGACACTCATGAAGCTCAACATAGAATTTGTCAAAGGATATGTTTGAATGGTTCCGTGCTTCCTTGTCTTCAACCACCATAGTGTAGAGACTTGGTGATGTAGATATTGCTCAAGATGTGAGTAGATTACAATATCATGGAATTAGATTCATCCAAGTACCTACATGGGTTAGATAACATGCAAGATCCAAGTATATCCAAGACATAAGATTTTCATCATAAGAGAAATATCAAGGATTAGTCATAAGCTCATGTCTTGCATGTATCCAATGGAGTTTCTACTCCAAGTTTGAAGCATCAATGATGTTCAATTCTCCTCTTAACCTGCAAAACACTTTCTCATCAAGGGGTTTAGTAAATATATCCGCTAATTGCTTTTCGGTGCGAACATGCTTAAGATCAATGCCACCCTTAGCAACATGATCTCGAATGAAATGATGACAAACTTCAATATGCTTAGTTCGAGAATGTTGCACAGGATTATGACCAATTTTGATAGCACTTTCATTGTCACAAAGCAATGGAACGTGTCTCACATATATCCCATAATCTTTAAGAGTTTGGGTCATCCAAAGTAATTGAGCACAACATGAACCAGCGGCAATGTATTCCGCTTCGGCGGTGGATAAGGATACCGAGTTTTGTTTCTTGGAAGACCAAGACACAAGAGATCTACCAAGAAATTGACAAGTACCCGAAGTGGACTTTCTATCAACCTTGTCTCCGGCATAGTCCGAGTCGGAGTAGCCAACAAGATCGAAAGAGGCCCTCTTAGGATACCAAATGCCAAAATTTGGTGTATGGATTAAGTATCTCACTATCCTTTTCACGGCCTTAAGATGACATTCTTTAGGAGTAGCTTGATATCGTGCACACATGCACACACTTAGCATGATATCGGGACGTGAAGCACATAGATATAACAATGAACCAATCATAGAGCGATAAACCTTTTGATCAACCGGTTCACTATCTTTGGTCAAGTCAAGATGTCCACTAGTAGGCATGGGTGTAGACATACCTTTGCATTCTTGCATATTGAACTTCTTGAATAAGTCCTTGGTGTACTTCGTTTGAGAGACAAAGGTACCTTCCTTAGTTTGCTTGATTTGCAAACCAAGAAAGAATTTGAGTTCACTCATCATAGACATCTCAAACTTCTCCGACATTAGCTTCCCAAACTTTTCACTAAAATGAGGGTTAGTTGAACGAAATATAATATCATCAACATAGATTTGGCACACAAATAGTTCTCCATTAACCCTTTTAGTAAAAAGAGTAGAGTCAATTTTCCCAATTTCAAAGCCTTTTTCAATAAGGAACTTGGTCAAGCATTTATACCACGCTCTAGGAGCTTGTTTAAGACCATAAAGAGCTTTGTGAAGTTTGTAAACATGATTGGGTTTCTTAGGATTGACAAAGCCGGGAGGTTGTTTAACATAAACTTCCTCCTCTATTTAACCATTTAGAAAAGCACTTTTAATGTCCATTTGGTACAAGGTGATATCATGGTGATTAGCATAGGCAAGTAAGATGCGAATGGACTCAAGTCTAGAAACGGGAGCATAAGTCTCACCATAGTCCATACCTTCGACTTGTGTGTAACCTTGGGCGACGAGACGTGCTTTGTTGCGAACTACTTGTCCTTCTTCATCTTGCTTGTTGCGAAACAACCATTTGGTACCGATGATGTTGTGGTTGTTGTCGGGCTTCTCAACCAATGTCCAAACTTGGTTCCTCTCAAAATTGTGTAGCTCTTCATGCATAGAATTTATCCAATCCAGATCTTCCAATGCTTCTTCAACCTTCATAGGTTCAATGCTAGAGATGAAAGAATAGTTTTCACAAAAGTTAGCTAAATGAGTTTTAGAGTGAGTGATTCTCCCGGTTTGAATATCATTGTAGATTTGCTCGACGGGATGGTCTTTAGCAATTCTTGCTCGAACTCGTGAAAGCTTTTGCTTGGGTCTTTGTTGAACATCTTCTTCATCTTGTTCTTATTCTTGGCCTTCTTCATTGTTGGCGTTGTCGTTCTCTTGTCGTGGTGGAGAAGGAGGTTGTTGACGTTCATCTTGATGCACTTCCTCATTTTCTTCATCTTGGTATGTCCCACTTGTGGATGCTTCCGTATCAACTCTTGGTTCACCTTGTCATGAATGTTGGGGAACGTAGCAGAAATTCAAAATTTTCCTACGTGTCACCAAGATCTATCTATGGAGAAACCAGCAACGAGGGGAAGGAGAGTGCATCTACATACCCTTGTAGATCGCTAAGCGGAAGCGTTCAAGAGAACGGGGTTGAAGGAGTCGTACTCGTCGTGATCCAAATCACCAGAGATCCTAGTGCCGAACGGACGACACCTCCGCGTTCAACACACGTACAGCCCGGTGACGTCTCCCATGCCTTGATACAGCAAGGAGAGAGGGAGAGGTTGAGGAAGACTCCATCCAGCAGCAGCACAACGGCATGGTGGTGGTGGAGGAGCGTGGCAATCCTGCAGGGCTTCGCCAAGCACCTGCGGGAGAGGAGGAGGTGTCACGGGAGGGAGGGAGGCGCCAGGGCTTCAGGTGCAGCTGCCCTCCCTCCCCTCCACTATATATAGGGGCAAGGGAGAGGGGGGGGGGGGGCGCAGCCTTGGCCCTTCCTCCAAGGAAGGGTGCGGCTAGGGAGGAGTCCATCCTCCCCAAGGCACCTAGGAGGTGCCTTCCCCTTTTAGGACTCTCCCTTTCCCTTATCTCTTGGCGCATGGGCCTCTTGGGGCTGGTGCCCTTGGCCCATATAGGCGAAGGCGAACACCCCTACAGCCCATGTGCCCCCCGGGGCAGGTGGACCCCTGGTGGACCCCCGGACCCCTTTCGGCACTCCCGGTACAATACCGATAATGCGCGAAACTTTTCCGGCGACCAAAACAAGACTTCCCATATATAAATCTTTACCTCCGGACCATTCCGGAACTCCTCATGACGTCCGGGATCTCATCCGGGACTCTGAACAACATTCGGTAACCACATACAAACTTCCTTTATAACCCTAGCGTCATCGAACCTTAAGTGTGTAGACCCTACGGGTTCGGGAACCATGCAGACATGACCGAGACGTTCTCCGGTCAATAACCAACAGCGGGATCTAGATACCCATGTTGGCTCCCACATGTTCCACGATGATCTCATCGGATGAACCACGATGTCAAGGACTCAATCAATCCCGTATACAATTCCCTTTGTCTAGCGGTATTGTACTTGCCCGAGATTCGATCGTCGGTATGCCGATACCTTATTCAATCTTGTTACCGACAAGTCTCTTTACTCGTTCCGTAACACATCATCCCGCGATCAACTCTTTGATCACATTGTGCACATTATGATGATGTCCTACCGAGTGGGCCCAGAGATACCTCTCCGTCACACGGAGTGACAAATCCCAGTCTCGATTCGTGCCAACCCAACAGACACTTTCAGAGATACTTGTAGTGCACCTTTATAGCCACCCAGTTACGTTGTGACGTTTGGTACACCCAAAGCATTCCTACGGTATCCGGGAGTTGCATAATCTCATGGTCTAAGGAAAAGATACTTGACATTAGAAAAGCTTTAGCATACGAACTACACGATCTCTGTGCTAGGCTTAGGATTGGGTCTTGTCCATCACATCATTCTCCTAATGATGTGATCCCGTTATCAACGACATCCAATGTCCATGGTCAGGAAACCGTAACCATCTATTGATCAACGAGCTAGTCAACTAGAGGCTTACTAGGGACATGGTGTTGTCTATGTACCCACACATGTATATGAGTTTCCTATCAATACAATTATAGCATGGATAATAAACGATTATCATGAACAAGGAAATATAATAATAATAACTAATTTATTATTGCCTCTAGGGCATATTTCCAACAGTCTCCCACTTGCACTAGAGTCAATAATCTAGTTCACATCGCCATGTGATTAACACTCACAGGTCACATCACCATGTGACCAACATCCAAATAGTTTACTAGTGTCACTAAACTAGTTCACATCATCATGTGATTAAGACTCAATGAGTTTTGGGGTTTGATCATGTTTTGCTTGTGAGAGAGGTTTTAGTCAACGGGTCTGCAACATTCAGATCCGTATGTACTTCGCAAATCTCTAGGTCATATTGTAAATGCTGCTTCCACGCTCCACTTGGAGCTATTCCAAATGGTTGCTCCACTATACGTATCCGGTTTGCTACTCGGAGTCATTCGGATAGGTGTTAAAGCTTGCATCGACGTAACCCTTTACGCCGAACTCTTTATCACCTCCATAATCGAGAAATATGTCCTTATTACTCCAAGGACAATTTTTTGACCGCTGTCTGGTGATCCACTCCTTGATCACCTTTGTACCCTCTTGCCAGACATGTGGCAAGGCACACATCAGGTGCGGTACTCAGCATAGCATACTGCAGAGCCTACGTCTAAAGCATAGGGGACGACCTTCGTCCTTTCTCTGTTTTCTGCCGTGGTCGAGCTTTAAGTCTTAACTTCATACCTTACATCTCAGGCAAGAACTCCTTCTTTGACTGATCCATCTTGAACACCTTCAAGATCATGTCAAGGTATATGCTCATTTGAAAGTACCATTAAGCGGTTTTTGATCTATCCTCATAGATCTTGATGCTCAATGTTCAAGTAGCTTAATCCAGGTTTTCACTTGAAAAACACTTTTCAAATAACACTATATGCTTTACAGAAACTCTACATCATTTCTGATCAACAATATGTCAACAACATATATTCATCAGAAATTCTATAGTGCTCCCACACACTTCTTTGGAAATACAAGTTTCTCATAAACTTTGTATAAACCCAAAATCTTTGATTATCTCATCAAAGCGTACATTCCAACTCCGAGATGCTTACTCCAGTCCTTAGAAGGATCGCTGGAGCCAGCATACCTTTTAGCATCCTTAGGATCGACAAAACCTTTCTGATTGTATCACATACAACCTTTCCTTACGAAAACTGGTAAGGAAACTCGTTTTGACATCCATCTGCCAGATTTCATAAATGCAGCTAATGCTAACATGATTCCGACGGACTTAAGCATCGCTACAGATGAGAAAATCTCATCATAGTCAACTCCTTAAACTTGTGAAAAACTCTTTGCCATAAGTCGAACTTCATAGACGGTGACATTACCGTCCACGTCCGTCTTCTTCTCAAAGATCCATTTATCTCAATGGCTTGCCGATCATCGGGCAAGTCCACCAAAGTCCATGCTTTGTTCGAATACATGGATCCTATCTCGGATTTCATGGCTTCTAACCATTTGTCGGAATTTGGGCCCACCATCGCTTCTTCATAGCTCGTAGGTTCATTGTTGTCTAGCAACATGACCTTCAAGACAGGATTACTGTACCACTCTGAAGTAGTACGCATCCTTGTCACCCTACGAGGTACGGTAGTGACTTGATCCAAAACTTCATGATCACTATCATAAGCTTCTACTTCAATTGGTGTAGGCGCCACAGGAACAACTTCCTGTGCCCTGCTACACACTTGTTGAAGTGACGGTTCAATAACCTCATCAAGTCTCCACCATCCTCCCACTCAATTTTCGAGACAAACATTTCCTCGAGAAAAGGACCCGATTCAAGAAACAATCCCTATTGCTTTCGGATCTGAATTAGGAGGTATACCCAACTGTTTTGAGTGTCCTATGAATATGCATTTTATCCGCTTTGGGTTCGAGCTTATCAACCTGAAACTTTTTCACATAAGCATCGCAGCCCCAAACTTTTAAGAAATGACAACTTAGGTTTCTCCAAACCATAGTTCAAACGGTGTCGTCTCAACGGAATTATGTGGTGCCCTATTAAAGTGAGTGCGGTTGTCTCTAATGCCTGACCCATGAACGATAGTGGTAATTCGATAAGAGACATCATGGTACGCACCATATCCAATAGGGTGCAACTATGATGTTCGGACACACCATCACACTATGGTGTTCCAGGCGGTATTAATTGTGAAACAATTTCCACAATGTCTTAATTGCGTGCCAAAGCTCGTAACTCAGATACTCATTTCTATGATCATATCATAGACATTTTATCCTCTTGTCACAATGATCTTTAACTTCACTCTGAAATTACTTGAACCATTCAATAATTCAGACTTGTGTTTCATCAAGTAAATATACTCAACATCTACTCGAATCATCTGTGAAGTCAGAACATAACGATATTCACTGCATGCCTCAGCACTCATTGGACTGCACACATCAAAATGTGTTACTTCCAACAGGTTGCTACCTTGTTCCATCTTACTAAAACCGAGGCTTTTTAGTCATCTTGCCCATGTGGTATGATTTGCATATCTCAAGTGATTCAAAATCAAGTGAGTCCAAACGATCCATCTGCATGGAGTTTCTTCATGCGTATACACCAATAGACATGGTTCGCATGTCTCAAACTTTTCAAAAATGAGTGAGTCCAAAGATCCATCAACATGGAGCTTCTTCATGCGTTTTATACCAATATGACTTACATGGCAGTGCCACAAGTAAGTGGTACTATCATTACTATCTTATATCTTTTGGCATGAAAATGTGTATCACTACGATCGAGATTCAATAAACCATTCCTTTAGGTGCAAGACCATTGAAGGTATTATTCAAATAAATAGAGTAACCATTATTCTCCTTAAATGAATAACCGTATTGCGATAGACATAATCCAATCATGTCTATGCTCAACGCAAACACCAAATGACAATTATTCAGGTTTAATACTAATCTTGATGGTAGAGGGAGCGTGCTATGTTTGATCACACCAAACTGGGAAACACTTCCAACACATATCGTCAGCTCACCTTTAGCTAGTCTCCGTTTATTCCGTAGCTCTTTTATTTCGAGTTACTAACACTTAGCAACCGAACCGGTATCTTAATACCCTGGTGCTACTAGGAGTACTAGTAAAGTACACATTAACATAATGTATATCCAATATACTTCTATCGACCTTGCCAGCCTTCTCATCTACCAAGTATCTAGGGTAATTCTGCTCCAGTGGCTGTTCCCCTTATTATAGAAGCACTTAGTCTCGGGTTTGGGTTCAACCTTGGGTTTCTTCACTAGAGCAGCAGCCGATTTGCCGTTTCATGAAGTATCCCTTCTTGCCCTTGCCCTTCTTGAAACTAGTGGTTTCACCAACCATCAACAATTGATGCTCCTTCTTGTTTTCTACTTTCGCGGTGTCAAACATCGTGAATACCTCAAGGATCATCATATCTATCCCTGATATGTTATAGTTCATCACGAAGCTCTAGCAGCTTGGTGGCAATGACTTTGGAGAAATATCACTATCTCATCTGGAAGATCAACTCCCACTCGATTCAAGTGATTGTTGCACTCAGACAATCTGAGCACAAGCTCAACGATTGAGCTTTTCTCCCTTAGTTTGCAGGCTAAGAAAATCGTCGGAGGTCTTATACCTCTTAACGTGGGCACGAGCCTGAAATCCCAATTTCAGCCCTCGAAACATCTCATATGTTCCGCGACGTTTCGAAATCGTCTTTGGTGCCTCAACTCTAAACTGTTTAACTGAACTATCATGTAGTTATCAAAAACGTGTATGTCAAATGTTCGCAACATCCATAAACGACGTTCGAGGTTCAACACACCGAGCGGTGCATTAAGGACATAAGCCTTCTACGAAGCAACGAGGACAATCCTCAGTTTACGGACCCAGTCCGCATAATTGCTACTATCAACTTACAACTAAATTTTCTCTAGGAACATAATTGCTATGACATAATTTGCAAGAATCTTTTGACTATGTTCAGGATAATTAAGTTCATCTTATGAACTCCCACTTAGATAGACATCCCTCTAGTCATCTAAGTGATTACATGATCCGAGTCACTAGGCCGTGTCTGATCATCACGTGAGACGGACTAGTCATCATCGGTGAACATCTTCATGTTGATCGTATCTACTATATGACTCATGCTCGACCTTTCGGTCTCTTGTGTTCCGAGGCCATGTCTGTACATGCTAGGCTCGTCAAGTCAACCTAAGTGTTTCGCGTGTGTAAATCTGGCTTACACCCGTTGTATGTGAACGTAAGAATCTATCACACCCGATCATCACGTGGTGCTTCGAAACGATGAACTTTCGCAACGGTGCATAGTTAGGGGGAACACTTTCTTGAAATTTTAATGAGGGATCATCTTATTTACTACCATCGCTCTAAGCAAATAAGATGCATGAACATGATAAACATCACATGCAATCAAATAGTGACATGATATGGCCAATATCATTTTGCCCCTTTTGAACTCCATCTTCGGGGCTCCATGATCATCATCGTCACCGGCATGACACCATGATCTCCATCATCATGATCTCCATCATCGTGTCTTCATGAAGTTGTCTTGCCAACTATTACTTCTACTACTATGGCTACCGGTTAGCAATAAAGTAAAGTAATTACATGGCGTTGTTTAATGACACGCAGGTCATACAATAAATTAAGACAACTCCTATGGCTCCTACCGGTTGTCATACTCATCGACATGCAAGTCGTGATTCCTATTACAAGAACATGATCAATCTCATACATCACATATATTCATCACATTCTTCTTGGCCATATCACATCACATAGCATACCCTGCAAAAACAAGTTAGACGTCCTCTAATTGTTGTTTGCATGTTTTACGTGGCTGCTATGTGTTTCTAGCAAGAACGTTTCTTACCTACGCAAAACCACAACATGATATGCCAATTGCTATTTACCCTTCATAAGGACCCTTTTCATCGAATCCGTTCCGACTAAAGTGGGAGAGACTGGCACCCGCTAGCCATCTTATGCACCAAGTGCATGTTAGTCGGTGGAACCTGTCTCACGTAAGTGTACGTGTAAGGTCGGTCCGGGCCGCTTCATCCCACAATACCGTCGAAACAAGATTGGACTAGTAACGGTAAGCATATTGAACAAAATCAACGCCCACAACTACTTTGTGTTCTACTCGTGCAAAGAATCTACGCAATAGACCTAGCTCTGATGCCACTGTTGGGGAACGCAGCAGAAATTCAAAATTTTCCTACGTGTCACCAAGATCTATCTATGGAGAAACCAGCAACGAGGGGAAGGAGAGTGCATCTACATACCCTTGTAGATCGCTAAGCGGAAGCGTTCAAGAGATCGGGGTTGAAGGAGTCGTACTCGTCGTGATCCAAGTCACCAGAGATCCTAGTGCCGAATGGACGGCACCTCCGCGTTCAACACACGTACAGCCCGGTGACGTCTCCCATGCCTTGATCCAGCAAGGAGAGAGGGAGAGGTTGAGGAAGACTCCATCCAGCAGCAGCACAACGGCGTGGTGGTGGTGGAGGAGCGTGGCAATCCTGCAGGGCTTCGCCAAGCACCTGCGGGAGAGGAGGAGGTGTCACGGGAGGGAAGGAGGCGCCAGGGCTTCAGGTGCGGCTGCCCTCCCTCCCCTCCACTATATATAGGGGCAAGGGAGAGGGGGGGGGGGGCGCAGCCTTGGCCCTTCCTCCAAGGAAGGGTGCAGCTAGGGAGGAGTCTATCCTCCCCAAGGCACCTAGGAGGTGCCTTCCCCTTTTAGGACTCTCCCTTTCCCTTATCTCTTGGCGCATGGGCCTCTTGGGGCTGGTGCCCTTGGCCCATATAGGCGAAGGCGCACACCCCTACAGCCCATGTGCCCCCCCCCGGGGCAGGTGGACCCCTGGTGGACCCCCGGACCCCTTTCGGCACTCCTGGTACAATACCGATAATGCACGAAACTTTTCCGGCGACCAAAACAAGACTTCCCATATATAAATATTTACCTTCGGACCATTCCGGAACTCCTCGTGACGTCCGGGATCTCATACGGGACTCCGAACAACATTCGGTAACCACATACAAACTTCCTTTATAACCCTAGCGTCATCGAACCTTAAGTGTGTAGACCCTACGGGTTCGGGAACCATGCAGACATGACCGAGACGTTCTCCGGTCAATAACCAACAGCGGGATCTGGATACCCATGTTGGCTCCCACATGTTCCACGATGATCTCATCGGATGAACCACGATGTCAAGGACTCAATCAATCCCGTATACAATTCCCTTTGTCTAGCGTTATTGTACTTGCCCGATATTCGATCGTTGGTATGCCGATACCTTGTTCAATCTCGTTACCGGCAAGTCTCTTTACTCGTTCCGTAACACATCATCCCGCGACCAACTATTTGATCACATTGTGCACATTATGATGATGTCCTACCGAGTGGGCCCAGAGATACCTCTCCGTCAAACGGAGTGACAAATCCCAGTCTCGATTCGTGCCAACCCAACATACATTTTCAGAGATACCTGTAGTGCACCTTTATAGCCACCCAGTTACGTTGTGACGTTTGGTACACCCAAAGCATTCCTACGGTATCCGGGAGTTGCACAATCTCATGGTCTAAGGAAAAGATACTTGACATTAGAAAAGCTTTAGCATACGAACTACACGATCTCTGTGCTAGGCTTAGGATTGGGTCTTGTCCATCACATCATTCTCCTAATGATGTGATCCCGTTATCAACGACATCCAATGTCCATGGTCAGGAAACCGTAACCATCTATTGATCAACGAGCTAGTCAACTAGAGGCTTACTAGGGACATGGTGTTGTCTATGTACCCACACATGTATATGATTTTCCTATCAATACAATTATAGCATGGATAATAAATGATTATCATGAACAAGGAAATATAATAATAATAATAACTAATTTATTATTGCCTCTAGGGCATATTTCCAACAGTGAAGTAGAAGCTTCCACTTGGACGGATGAGGTACTCTCCTTCACCTCCGTTGGACGAACCTTGCCAATAGACAAGTCTTGGATTGCTTCCGAAGGATCTTTGTCTCCTACATCAATTGGAAATTGCTCGACTTGCGAGCCGTTAGATTCATCAAACTTCACATCTACCGTCTCTTCAACCTTTCGGGTGAAATTGTTGTAGACACGGTAAGTGTGAGAGTTTGATCCATAACCTAGTAGGAAACCTTCATGAGACTTAGGAGCAAATTTAGAACGACGATGTTTATCAAGAATGTAGCACTTTGAGCCGAATACTCGAAAGTATCCAACTTGGGGTTTGTTACCGGTGAGGAGCTCGTATGCCGTCTTACCGAGTAGCTTGTGAAGATACAAGCGATTTGTTGCATGACAAGTTGTCTCAACCGCTTCTGCCCAAAAGTGCTTCGGTGTCTTGTACTCATCAAGCATCGTTCTCGCCATTTCGATGAGCGTCCGGTTCTTCCTCTCAACAACTCCATTTTGTTGAGGTGTGTACGTAGACGAGAACTCGTGTGAAATCCCTTCTTCATCAAGAAAGGTGTGCACATTTGCGTTCTTGAACTCCGTTCCATTGTCGCTGCGAACCTTCTTGATCTTCACTTGAAATTGATTTTGGGCCTTCCTAGCAAAGTTTTTGAAGATCTTTTGGACCTGCGATTTATCATCGAGAAAGAACACCCATGTAAATCTGGAAAAATCATCAACTATAACTAGACCAAAAGAATTTCCAGCGAGACTCTTGTAAGAGTTGGGACCAAAGAGATCCATATGAAGTAGCTCGAGTGGCCTCCTTGTGGTCATGATGTTCTTCACGGGATGCCTTCCTCCAACCTGTTTACCTGCTTGACAAGCAGTGCAAAGTCTATCCTTATCAAATATGACATCATTAACTCCAAGGATATGATTCCCTTTAATAAGCTTGTCAAGGTTTCGCATACCAACATGACCTAGTCATCTATGCCATAACCAACCTTTTGAGGATTTAGCAATGAAGCAAGTTTTAGGTTGAGCCTTTTTAGTGAATTCAACAATGTATAGATCACCTCTATGTATACCGGTAAAGACCATTTTATGATTGTCTCGACGAAACACTTGCCAATCTACTTCAGTAAATAGGACATTGAAACCAAAATCAGCAAGTCTAGATACTGAAAGTAAGTTGTATCCAAGAGATTCAACGAGCATGACATTTTGTATGGAGCTATCATGTGATATGGCCACCTTACCGAGGCCACCCACCTTACCCTTTGAGTTGTCACCAAAAGTGACATACTTTCGAGGACTATCATTATCAGCAAGCTCACGAAACATGTCTTTATCTCCGGTCATGTGATCGGTACATCCACTATCAAGAACCCATTCCTTTCCTCCTGACATATATCCCCGAAGATTTGCCATAAGACCAAAGTGTCTCATTGCATCATCAAGATCGAAGTCACTATCATCATCCTCATCATAGTATCCATGTTCAACATCGTCATGTGGTGGATCAAATCCTAGAGAGGGTGATTCGTTAGAGTGAGTTTGACAATGATCTTGTTTATGAATTTTTATAGCTTCGGAGATAAGATCACTAATAACTCCAACATCTCCTTTGGCACGCATAAGGTTTGTAAGTTCAAATAGACGATCACCAAACATAGGATCACTAGTATTCATCTTACTCAAGGCAATAGACTTATGGAGAATTTCATCTAGATTTTTCAAGGAATAATCTGGAAATCGTTCCTCAAGAAATTTCCATATAGTGTAGGCACACTCAAGAGTAGGCAAGTTTATAATCAAGTTTCTAGGCAAGCCTCTAGTGATAAGGTTAACAGTTCTAAGATTCCTAATCATGTCAATTGACTCATCAAGAGTAGGATGCATAGGATCAACATGAGGTGCACAAGGGCTAGCAATGTACTTGTTTAAATGATATTGATTGAAAATTACAAGCATCTCATTTTTCCACTCATGAAAATACTCTCCATCAAGAATAGGCACTCTATGTCTAAGACTCCCCAAAGTAGACTCATCCATCTTCCTCCAATGGTGATTAAACCAAGGCAATGGAGACCAATGCTCTGATACCACTTGTAGGACCTTGAGAAGAGGTGTCTAGAGGGTGGGGGGGGGGGGTGATTAGACACTACGTGACAAAGTTGCAGTTTTTAAGTTTCCTTAAAGTTTAAGTGGAGTTTAGTCACAAGTTTAACATTCACGATACATATCAAGCAAGCATGCAAAGAGTATATGAGCAGCGGAAAGTAAAGCATGCAACTTGCAAGAATGTAAAGGGAAGGGTTTTAGAGGATTCAAACGCAATTGGAGACACAGATGTTTTTGGCGTGGTTCCGATAGGTGGTGCTATCGTACATCGACGTTGATGGAGACTTCAACCCACGGAGGGTAACAGTTGCGCGAGTCCACAGAGGGCTCCACCCATGAAGGGTCCACGAAGAAGCAACCTTGTCTATCCCACCATGGTCGTCGCCCACGAAGGACTTGCCTCACTAGCGGTAGATCTTCACGAAGTAGGTGATCTCCTTGCCCTTACAAACTCCTTGGTTCAACTCCACAATCTTGTCGGAGGCTCCCAAGTGACACCTAGCCAATCTAGGAGACACCACTCTCCAAAAAGTAACAAATGGTGCGTTAATGATGAACTCCTTGCTCTTGTGCTTCAAATGATAGTCTCCCCAACACTCAACTCTCTCTCATAGGTTTTGTATCTAGTGGAAAGAAGATTTGAGTGGAAAGCAACTTGGGGAAGGCTAGAGATCAAGATTCATATGGTAGGAATGGAATATCTTGGCCTCAACACATGAGTAGGTGGTTCTCTCTCAGAAATGGTAATTAGGAAGTGTAGGTTCAGTCTGATGGCTCTCTCCACGAATGAAGAGGAGGTAGAGGGGTATATATAGCCTCCAGACAAAATCTAACCGTTACACACAATTTACCAAACTCGGTGGGACCGATTCAAAAGACTCGGTCAGACCGATTTAGCAAATAATGTGACCATTAGGTTTTTCGATGGGACCGAAATGCAACTCGGTAGGACCGATATGGTTAGGGTTAGGGCATAACGTAATCTTGCTAAGACCGATTACACAAACTCGGTGAGACCAATTTTGGTAATAAGCTTTCCAGAGAGTTGGTCAGGCAAACTCGGTTGGACCGATTACACAAACTCGGTGGGACCAATTTTGGTAATGAGTCAACCAGGAAGTTTGCATTGTAATCTCGGTAGTACCGATTGCTCAAACTCGGTGAGACCGATTTTGGTAATGGATATACACAGAGAGATTACAATCCCATCTCGGTGAGACTGAGATCCCTATCGGTAGGACCGATTTTCCTAGGGTTTGTGGCAGTGGCTAAGACATCCAAAACTCGGTGGCACCGGATAGAAAGAATCAGTATGGCCGATTTTGACTTTAGGTTTAGGTCATTTGTATGGAAGTGGGAAAGTAGTTGAGGGTTTTGGAGCATATCACTAAGCACTTGAAGCAAGAGGCTCATTAAGCAACACCTCATCCCTCCTTGACAGTATTGGCTTTTCCTATAGACTCAATGTGATCTTGGATCACTAAAATGTAAAATGAAGAGTCTTGAGCTTGAAGCTTGAGCCAATCCTTTGTCCTTAGCATCTTGAAGGAGTTCCCACATCCTTTAGTCCATGCCACTCCAATGTTGAACTTGTCTGAAATATACTAGATAAAAGTGTTAGTCCAACAAGAGATATGTTGACATTAATTACCAAAACCACCTAGGGAGCACTTGTGCTTTCATTTTGAGAATAGTGTGAAAGAATTTATGATCTCTCAAAAGAATTTTAATGCCTTGCTTGAAGAAAAATTGCTCAAAGTTGATGATTTGGCTAGGAACGTTGATAGACTCTCGCTTGATGTTGATTCTTTGAAACTTAGATCTACTCCTCCTAAGCATGATATCAATGAGTCTCTCAAAGCTATGAGAATTTCCATTGGTGAGTGCAAAGAAAGAACCGCTAGATTGCGTGCTAAGAAAGATAGCTTTATAAAGGCATGTTCTTCTAGTTTCCATGAAAATAATGATGAAGATCTTAAAGTTATTGATGTGTCCCCTATTAGATCTTTGTTTTGTAATATGAATCTTAATAATGATGGGACTGGAGATGAGTCAACTTTAGTTAAAAGGCGTCCCAATGATTCGGAGTTTTTAGATCTTGATGCTAAATTTGGTAAAAGTGGGATTGGAGAGGTCAAGAATTTAAATAGCATTGAACCCACTATCGTGGATTTCAAGGAATTTAATTATGATAATTGTTCTTTAGAAGATTGTATTTCCTTGTTGCAATCCGTTGTGAATTCTCCTCATGCTTATAGTCAAAATAAAGCTTTTACCAAACATATTGTTGATGCCTTGATGCAATCTTTTGATGAAAAACTTAATTTGGAAGTTTCTATACCTAGAAAACTTTATGATGAGTGGGAACCTACTATAAAGATTAAAATTAAAGATCGAGAGTGTTATGCTTTATGTGATTTGGGTGCTAGTGTTTCCACGATTCTGAAAACTTTATGTGATATTCTAGGCTTCCATGATCTTGACGATTGCTCTTTAAATTTGCACCTTGCGGATTCCACCATTAAAAATCCAATGGGAAGGATCAATGATGTTCTCATTGTTGCAAATAGAAATTTGGTGCCCGTAGATTTTATCGTTCTTGATATAGATTGCAATCTTTCTTGTCGTATTATTCTTGGTAGACCTTTCCTTAGAACGATTGGTGCGATTATTGATATGAAGGAAGGGAATATTAGATTCCAATTTCCATTAAGGAAAGGCATGGAACACTTTCCAAGAAAGAAAGTTAAATTACCTTATGAATCTATCATGCGAGCTACTTATGAATTGAGTGCCAAAGATGGCACTACTTAGATCTATCCTCGCTTTTATGCCTAGCTAGGGGCGTTAAACGATAGCGCTAGTTGGGAGGCAACCCAATTTTATTTGTGTTTTTG
Organism: Triticum aestivum; assembly: GCF_018294505.1. Lineage (NCBI taxonomy): Eukaryota > Viridiplantae > Streptophyta > Magnoliopsida > Poales > Poaceae > Triticum > Triticum aestivum. The sequence goes on along the minus strand of NC_057810.1, from coordinate 562,835,369 downwards.
TTTTTGTTTTTGTTTAGTAATAAATTTTGCCTCTACCTTCTGTTTAGATGTGTTTTTATGTTTTAATTAGTGTTTGTGCCAAGTAGAACCTATAGGATAACCTATGGTGTTAGTTAATTTGATTCTGCTGGAAAATAGAAAGTTTGTGCGCACAAAAATAATTTTTTTAATTCACATAAACGTGATTTTGCATTGATTCTTTTTGCTGTAGATCAATAGACAAATTGCCCAGGACTTCCTATTTTGGTCGGATTTTTAGAGTTCCAGAAGTATTCGAGAGTTACAGATTGCTACAGACTGTTCTTCTTTTGACAGATTCTGTTTTTCGTGTGTTGTTTGCTTATTTTAATGCATCTATGGCTAGTATTAAGTGGTATGAATCATAGAGAACTTGGAATACAGTAGGTTTAACACCAATATAAATAAAGAATGAGTTCATTACAGTACCTTATGTGGTGGTTTTTCTTTCTTTCACTAACGGAGCTTATGAGATTTCCTGTTGAGTAAATGTACCCTAGAGGCAATAATAAAGTTATTATTTATTTCCTTATTTCATGATAAATGTTTATTATTCATGCTAGAATTGTATTAACCGGAAACATAATACATGTGTGAATAGATAGACAAACTTAATGTCACTAGTATGCCTCTACTTGACTAGCTCATTAGTCAAAGATGGTTATGTTTCCTAACCATAGACATGAGTTGTCATTTGATTAACAGGATCACATCATTAGTAGAATGATGTGATTGACTTGACCCATTCCGTTAGCTTAGCACTTGATCATTTAGTATGTTGCTATTGCTTTCTTCATGACTTATACATGTTTTTATGACTACGAGATTATGCAACTCCCGTTTACCGGAGGAACACTTTGTGTGCTACCAAACATCACAACGTAACTGGGTGATTATAAAGGAGCTCTATAGGTGTCTCCAAAGGTACATGTTGAGTTGGTGTATTTTGAGATCATGTTTTGTCACTCCGATTGTCGGAGAGGTATCTTTGGGCCCTCTCGGTAATGCACATCACAATAAGCCTTGCAAGCAATGTAACTAATGAGTTAGTTACGGAATGATGCATTATATAACGAGTAAAGAGACTTTCCGGTAACGAGATTGAACTAGGTATTGAGATACCGACGATCGAATCTCGGGCAAGTAACATACCGATGACAAAGGGAACAACGTATGTTGTTGTGCGGTTTGACCGATAAAGATCTTCGTAGAATATGTAGGAGCCAATATGAGCATCCAGGTTCCGCTATTGGTTATTGACCAGAAACGTGTCTCGGTCATGTCTACATTGTTCTCGAACCCGTAGGGTCCGCACGCTTAAGGTTTCGATGACAGTTATATAATGAGTTTATGAGTTTTGATGTACCAAAGGTTGTTTGGAGTCCCGGATGTGATCACGGACATGACGAGGAGTCTCGAAATGGTCGAGACGTAAAGATCGATATATTGGATAACTATATTCGGACACCGGAAGTGTTTCGGGTAGTTTCGGAGAAAACCGGAGTGCCGGAGGGGTTACCGGAACCCCCGGGGGAGTATTGGGCCTTAGTGGGCTTTAGGGAAGAGAGAGGGCAGCAGCCGAGGAGGTGGTGCGCCCCCTCCCATGAGGGTCCGAATTGGACTAGGGGAGGGGGCGCACCCCCCTTTCCTTCTCCTTTTTCCCTCTCTTTCCTTCCCCCTTCCCTCTTCCTAGTTGGACTAGGAAAGGGGAGTCCTACTCCTACTAGGAGGAGGACTCCCCCCCTCCTTGGCGCGCCCCAAAGGGCTGGCCGGCCTCCCCCTTGCTCCTTTATATACGGGGGCAGGGAGGCACCTCTAGACACAACAATTGATCTCTTGATCTCTTAGCCGTGTGCGGTGCCCCCCTCCACCATAGTCCTCGATAATACTATAGCGGTGCTTAGGCGAAGCCCTGTGACGGTAGAACATCAAGATCGTCACCATGCCGTCGTGTTGACAAAACTCTTCCCCGACATTCTGCTGGATCGGGGTATGGGGATCGTCATCGAGCTGAATGTGTGCTAGACCTCGGGGGTGCCATAGTTTCCGTGCTTGATTGGTCAGGCCGTGAAGACGTACGACTACATCAACCGCGTTGTTCTAACGCTTCTGCTTTCGGTCTATGAGGGTACATGGATAACATTCTCCCCTCTCGTTGCTATGCATCACCATGATCTTGCATGTGCGTAGGATTTTTTTTTGAAATTACTACGTTCCCAACAAAAAGCCTAAGCTTGGGGATGCCCATGGCACCCCAAGATATTCAAGAATAGCCAAAAACCTAAGCTTGGGGATTCCTCTGGGAGGCATCCCCTCTTTCGTCTTCGTTTATCGGTAACATTACTTGGAGCTATATTTTTATTCTCCACATGATATGTGTTTTGCTTGGAGCGTCTTGTATGATATTATTCTTTGCTTTTTAGTTTACCATAGTCATCCTTGCTGTACACACCTTTTGGGATAAACCCACTTGATTGGAATTTATTAGAATACTCTATGCGCTTCACTTATATCTTTTGAGCTAGATAATTTTTGCTCTAGTGCTTCACTTATATCTTTTAGAGCACGGCGGTGGCTTAATTTTGAAGAAATTATTGATCTCTCATGCTTCACTTATATTATTTTGAGAGTCTCTTAGAACAGCATGGTATTTGCTATGGTTATAAAATTGGTCCTAGAATGATGAGCATCCAAGTTGGGTATAATAAAAACTATGATAGGAAGTGAATTGGATGCTATGATCAATTTGATACTTGATAATTGTTTTGAGATACGGAGGTAGTGATATTAGAGTCATGCTAGTTGGGTGATTATGAATTTAAAGAATGCTTTTGTTGAAGTTGGCAAGTCCCGTAGCATGCACGTATGGTAAAAGTTGTGTAACATATTTATTGCATAGGGTGCTCTTTTGATTGCCTTCCCTTGAGTGGAGGTTTGGGGCGCGCGATGGTTAACTCCTACCAACCTCCCCCCTAGGAGCATGCATAGTAGTACTTTGCTTCGAGGGCTAATAAAACTTTTGCAATAAGTATATGAGTTCTTTATGACTAATGTGAGTCCATGGATTATACGCACTTTTACCTTTCCATCATTGCTAGCCTCTTCGGTACCGTGCATTGCCCTTTCTCACCTTGAGAGTTGGTGCAAACTTCGCCGGTGCATCCAAACCCCGTGATATGATACGCTCTATCACACATAAACCTCCTTATATCTTCCTCAAAACAGCCACCATAGCTACCTATCATGGCATTTCCGTAGCCATTCCGAGATATATTGCCATGCAACTTTCCACCGTTCCGTTCCGTTTTTCATGACACGCATCATCATTGTCAAATTGCCTTGCATGATCATGTAGTTGACATCGTATTTGTGGCAAAGGCACCATGCATAAATTTTCATACATGTCACTCTTGATTCATTGCCCATCCCGGTACACCGCCGGAGGCATTCATATAGAGTCATATCTTGTTCTAGTTTTGAGTTGTAATTCATGAGTTGTAAATAAATAGAAGTGTGATGATCAACATTATTAGAGCATTGTCCCCAAATAAAAAAAGGAAAGGCCAAATAAAAGAAGGAAGGCCCAAAAAAAGAAAATAAAAAAGGGGGCAATGTTACTATCTCTTTGTCCACACTTGTGCTTCAAAGTAGCACCATGTTCTTCATATAGCGAGTCTCACACGTTGTCACTTTCATATACTAGCGAGAATTTTTCATTATAGAACTTGGCTTGTATATTCGTACGATGGGCTTCCTCAAAGTGCCCTAGGTCTTCGTGAGCAAGCAAGTTGGATGCACACCCACTAGTTTCTTTTGTTGAGCTTTCATACATTTATAGCTCTAGTGCATCCGTTGCATGGCAATCCCTACTCCTCATGTTGACATCAATTGATGGGCATCTCCATAGCCCGTTGATTAGCCTCGTCAATATGAGACTTTCTCTTTTTTTGTCTTCTCCACACAACCTCCATCATCATATTATATTCCACCCATAGTGCTATATCCATGGCTCACGCTCATGTATTGCGTGAGAGTTGAAAAAGGCTGAAGCGCATTAAAAAGTATGAACCAATCGCTTGGCTGAAACCAGGGTTGTTCTTGATGGGAGTATTTTGTGTGATGAAAATGAAACATAGCCTAACTATATGATTTTGTAGGGATAAACTTTCTTTAGCCATGTTATTTTGAGAAGACATGATTGCTTTTATTAGTATGCTTGAAGTATTACTATTTCTTATGTCAATATGAACTTTTATTTTGAATCATTTGGATTTGAACATTCATGCCACAATAAAGAAAATTACATTGAGAATTACGCTAGGTAGAATTCCACATCAAAAATTTCTGTTTTTGTCATTTACCTACTCGAGGACGAGAAGGAATTAAGCTTGGGGATGCTTGATACGTCTCCAACGTATCTATAATTTTTGATTGTTCCATGCTATTATATTACCCGTTTTGGATGTTTATGGGCTTTACTTTACACATTTATATCATTTTTGGGACTAACCTACTAACCGGAGGCCCAACCCGTATTGCTGTTTTTTTGCCTATTTCAGTGTTTCGAAGAAAAGGAATACCAAACGGAGTCCAAACGGAATGAAACTTTCGGGAGCGTAATTTTTGGAACAAATGTGATCCAGAGGACTTGGAGTGCAAGTTAAGAAGCAATCAAGGAAGCCACGAGGGTGGAGGGCGCGCGCCCAGTATCTCGTGGGCCCCTCGGGCGTCCACCGACCTACTTCTTCCTCCTATATATACCCATGTACCCCGAGAACATCAAAGGCGACCACGAAAAACTATTTCCACCACCGTAAACTTCTGTATCCGTGAGATCCCATCTTGGAGCCTTTGCCGGCGCTTCGCCGGAGGGCAAATCAACCACGGAGGGCTTCTACATCAACACCATAGCCTCTCCGATGAGTTGTGAGTAGTTTACCACAGACCTTCGGGTCCATAGTTATTAGCTATATGGCTTCTTCTCTCTCTTTGAATCTCAATACCATGTTCTCCTTGATCTTCTTGGAGATCTATTCGATGTAACTCTTTTTGCGGTGTGTTTGTCGAGATCCGATGAATTGTGGGTTTATGATCAAGTTTATCTATGAGAAATATTTGAATCTCCTCTGAATTCTTTTATGTGTGATTAAGTTATCTTTGCAAGTCTCTTCGAATTATCAGTTTGGTTTGGCCTACTAGATTGATCTTTCTTGCAATGGGAGAAGTGCTTAGCTTTGGGTTCAATCTTGCGGTGTCCTTTCCCAGTGACAGCAGGGGCAGCAAGGCACGTATTGTATTGTTGCCATCGAGGATAAAAAGATGGGGTTTATATCATATTTCATGAGTTTATCCCTCTACATCATGTCATCTTTCTTAATGCGTTACTCTGTTCTTTACGAACTTAATACTCTATATGCATGCTGGATAGCGGTCGATGTGTGGAGTAATAGTAGTAGATGCAGGCAGGAGTCGGTCTACTTGTCACGGACGTGATGCCTATATACATGATCATGCCTATATAATCTCATAATTATTCGCTTTTCTATCAATTGCTCGACAGTAATTCGTTCACCCACCGTAATACTTATGCTATCTTGAGAGAAGCCACTAGTGAAACCTATGGCCCCAAGGTCTATCTTTTATCATATAAGCTTTCAATCTACTTTTATTTGCATCTTTACCTTTCCAATCTATATTATAAAATACCAAAAATATATTTATCTTATCATATTATCTCTATCAGATCTCACTTTTGCAAGTGGACTTGAAGGGATTGACAACCCCTTTATTGTGTTGGTTGCGAGTTCTTGTTTGTTTGTGTAGGTGCGTGGGGCTTTTGAGGAGCCTCCTACTGGATTGATACCTTGGTTCTCAAAAACTGAGGGAAATACTTACGCTACTATTACTGCATCACCCTTTCCTCTTCAAGGAAAACCAATGCAAGCTCAAGACGTAGCAGGCACTTTTTGGTACATTGTTCAACATAGAGGGGAAGTCAAAGGATAATACTAAGGCTAGAGTCAATTAGGAGGCACTATGTGATAGGCCGTTATAAAACATGCAAGAACCGAAAGGAAAGCAGGACTGGACAAAGCCAAAGGCATGGTTCAATCTTGGAAGGCCAACTATGAGGGAAATTATCTTGTGGGTAAAAATGCAGTTGATGTTCCCCGATGGGTATGCAGCGAATGTACAGAGGGGAGCGAATCTTGAAAAATTGAAAATATTTGGTCTCAAGAGTCATGATTGTCACATATGGATTGAGCGGGTAATCCCGGTGATGTTGCGTGGCTACATCCCTAAGGATGAATGGCTAGTACTGGTAGAGCTGAGCTATCTCTTCATATGAGTACGGGGATAACTGGGTATGTGGTTTTCTTCATGATTCATGCAATTTCATTCTTCATGCTAGCTTGATCCCTTAACTAATATTTTGTTGCTCTCTTTTAGGCGCAACACAACAAGAAGGAGGTGCCCAGGGGTGTTCGACCTCTATGCCATGGCTCACACTGCCCCGTACAAGAATGCCAAGGCATTCTCTGAGTCTGACCTCAATCATCCAGAGAGCTTCACCAACATCTCCTCCCACCACAAGCTCATGAAGTACAGATCTGAGGGGAAGGCGAGGAAAGGGGAGGACTTTAACCCGAGCCAGAGTCCTTTTGATCCAGAGCTGGTGATGATATCTGGTGGCGGGAGGTCCCATGGCTCGATAGCCATTGGGGATGAGCTGATACATTGTCCTAGCACTCTCCTGGAGATCAAGAAGCGCCAGACGAGCTCCGATCCTGAGATAAGGCCTCGTCCACGGCCAATGGAGCTCGCCATCGAGGTTAGTTATACGGACTCAGATACCTTTATCCTCCATTACATTCTGTGTGCGGTCGTTGATGATTACAATGCTAAGGAGGAGTGGTGTTGGAGGCTGTTCGTGAGAAAGAGAGAGTGAACACCAAGGCACTTCTGGCGGAGGCAAACATGCAGGCGGTGGAGAAGGACCTGGAGGAGAGGACGACTAGCCTGTTAGAGGAGGAGACGAACCAGAACGACGCGTCTCACCGGCCCTATACGAGCTCCTCGTAGTAAGTTTCTCCTGCATATTAGCCAAATCATGCATGTAATGTTTATTTCATTACTAACTAATATGACTGACTCGTGAAAACCAAATGTGCAGCTCGTGTGCAGCTCGTGTGCTAGAGCAACGGTCAGACCCCTCCGCCGATGCCCCAGATTGCTCCGACGACCACGATGAGTTTCATTTGAATGGTCATTAGTTACTAGTATTCACATTTGAGTTGCATCATGCTAATGAGACATTGCAAATGATCTTTGGTGCAGCGTGCCTCCCGACAAGCATCGTGTTGGAAATATGCCCTAGAGGCAATAATAAAATGGTTATTATTATATTTCCTTGTTCATGATAATTGTCTATTGTTCATGCTATAATTGTATTAACTGGAAACCGTAATACATGTGTGAATACGTAGACCATAACATGTCCCTAGTGAGCCTCTAGTTGACTAGCTCGTTGATCAATAGATGGTTATGGTTTCCAGACCATGGACATTGGATGTCATTGATAACGGGATCACATCATTAGGAGAATGATGTGATGGACAAGACCCAATCCTAAGCATAGCACAAGATCGTGTAGTTCGTTTGCTAAGAGATTTTCTAATGTCAAGTATCATTTCCTTAGACCATGAGATTGTGCAACTCCCAGATACCGTAGGAATGCTTTGGGTGTACCAAATGTCACAACGTAACCGTGTGGCTATAAAGGTGCACTACAGGTATCTCCGAAAGTGTCTGTTGAGTTGGCACGAATCGAGGCTGGGATTTGTCACTCCGTATGACAGAGAGATATCTCTGGGCCCACTCGGTAATGCATCATCATAATGAGCTCAATGTGACTAAGGAGTTAGTCACGGGATCATGTGTTACAGAATGAGTAAAGAGACTTGCCGGTAATGAGATTGAACGAGGTATTGGGATACCGACGATCGAATCTCGGGCAAGTAACATACTGGTGGACAAAGGGAATTGCATACGGGATTGATTGAATCCCCGACATCATGGTTCATCCGATGAGATCATCATGGAACATGTGGGAGCCAATATCCAAATCCCTCTGTTGGTTATTGGCCGGAGAACGTCTCGGTCATGTCTACATGGTTTCCGAACCCATAGGGTCTACACACTTAAGGTTCGGTGACGCTAGAGTTGTTATGGGAAATTGTATGTGGTTACCGAAGGTTGTTCGGAGTCCCGGATGAGATCCCGGACGCCACGAGGAGGTCCAAATGGTCCGGAGGTGACGATTTATATATGGGAAGTCCAATTTCAGTTGCTAGAATGGTTTCGGGGGTTATCGATATTGTACCGGGACCACCGAAAGGTGTCTGGAGGTCCATCGGGTGGGGCCACCTGCCCCGGGGGACTTAATCGGCTGAATATGGGAGGGAACCAGCCCCCTGGTGGGATGGTGCGCCCCCCAAGGGCCCAAGGCGCCTAGGGTTTGGAAACCCTAGGGGAGGGGGGGCGCCTCCACCTTGCTTGGGGGGCAAGTCTTCCCTCCTGGCCGCCACCCCCTCTAGATGGGATCTAGAGGGGCCGGCCTCCTCTCCCCTTCACCCTATAAATAGAGGGAGGGTGGGAGGGCTGCAGCACCCCTTCCCTGGCGCAGCCCCTCCCTCCTCCAACTCTTATTCCTCCTCCATAGTGCTTGGTGAATCCCTGCAGGAATACCACAAGCTCCACCACCATGCCGTCGTGCTGCCGGAGCTTTCCCTCAACTTCTCCTCTCCCCTTGGTGGATCAAGAAGGAGGAGACGTCCCCGGGCTGTACGTGTGTTGAACGCGGAGGCGCCGTCCGTTCGGTGCTAGATCAGATCTTCCGTCATTTGAATCGCCGCGAATATGACTCCATCATCCGCGTTCTAGTAACGCTTCCGGTTAGCGATCTTCAAGGGTACGAAGATGCAATCCCTCTCTCTCTCGTTGCTAGCATCTTCTAGATTGATCTTGGTGACATGTAGAATTTTTTGAATTATTACTACGTTCCCCAACAGTGGCATCATGAGCTAGGTCTATGCGTAGATTCTATGCACAAGTAGAACACAAGTAGTTGTAGGCGTTGGTTTGTTCAATTTGCTTACCGTCAGTAGTCCTATCTTGGTTCGGCGGTATTGTGGGATGATGCGGCCGAGACCGACCTTACACGTACACTTACGTGAGACAGGTTCCATCAACTCACATGCACTTGTTGCATAAGGTGGCTAGCGGGTGTCTGTCTCTCCCACTTTAGTCGGATCGGATTCGATGAAAAGGGTCCTTATGAAGGGTAAACACCAATTGGCATATCACCGTTCTGGCTTTTGCATAGGTAAGAAACGTTCTTGCTAGAAACCCACAGTAGCCACGTAAAACATGCATGCAACAACAATTAGAGGACGTCTAACTTGTTCTTGCAGGGTATGCTATGTGATGTGATATGGCCAAAAGAATGTGATGAATGATATATGTGATGTATGAGATTGATCATGTTCTTGTAATAGGATTCACAACTTGCATGTCAATGAGTATACAACCGGCAGGAGCCATAGGAGTTGTCTTAATTTTATTGTATGACCTGTGTGTCATTGAAAACGCCATGTAATTACTTTAATTTATTGCTAACCGTTAGCCATAGTAGTAGAAGTAATAGTTGGCGAGACAACTTCATGAAGACACGATGATGGAAATCATGATGATGGAGATCATGGTGTCATGCCGGTGACGAAGGTGATCATGCCGCGCCTTAAAGATGGAGATCAAAGGCGCAAGATGATATTGGCCATATCATGTCACTTTATGATTTGCATGTGATGTTTGTCATGTTTACATATTATTTCTTAGAACGACGGTAGCATAAATAAGATGATCCCTCACTAAAATTTCAAGAAAGTGTTCCCCCTAAATGTGCACCATTGCGAAAGTTTGTTGTTTCGAAGCACCACGTGATGATCGGGTGTAATAGATTCTAACGTTCACATACAATGGGTGTAAGCTAGATTACACATGCAAAACACTTAGGTTGACTTGATGAGCCTAGCATGTACAGACATGGCCTCGGAACACAAGAGACCGAAAGGTCGAACATGAGTCATATAGTAGATACGATCAACATGAAGATGTTCACCGATGATGACTAGTCCGTCTCACGTGATGATCGGACACGGCCTAGTTGACTCGGATCATGTATCACTTAGATGACTAGAGGGATGTCTATCTGAGTGGGAGTTCACTAAATAATTTATTAGATGAACTTAATTATCATGAACATAGTCAAAAGGTCTTTGCAAATTACGCCGTAGCTTACGCTTTACTTCTACTGTTTAAGATATGTTCCTAGAGAACATTTAGTTTAAAGTTGACAGTAGCAATTATGCGGACTGGGTCCGTATACTGAGGATTGTCCTCAATGCTGCACATAAGGATTATGTCCTTAATGCACCGCTCGGTGTGCTGAACCTCGAGCGTCGTCTGTGGATGTTGCGAACATCTGACATACACGTTTTGATGACTACGTGATAGTTCAATGCATAATTCTAAACGGTTTAGAATTGAGGCGCAAAAGACATTTTGAAACGTCGCAGAACATATGAGTTGTTCCAAGGACTGAAATTGGGATTTCAGGCTCGTGCCCACGTCAAGAGGTATGAGACCTCCGACAAGTTTCTCAGCCTACAAACTAAGGGAGAAAAGCTCAATCGCTGAGCATGTGCTCAGATTGTCTGAGTACTACAATCGCTTGAATCGAGTGGGAGTTAATCTTCCAGATGAGATAGTGATGCTTCTCCAAAGTTACCGCTACCAAGCTACTAGATCTTCGTGATGAACTATAACATATTAGGGATAGATATGATGATCCTTGAGCTATCGTGACGTTTGACACCGCGAAAGTAGAAATCAAGTAGGAGCATCAATGTTGATGGTTAGTAAAACCACTAGTTTCAAGAAGGGCAAGGATAAGAAGGGATACTTCATGAAATGGAAAATCAGTTGATGCTCTAGTGAAGAAACCCAAGGTTGAACCCAAACCCGAGAATAAGTGCTTCTGTAATGAGGGGAACAGTCACTGAAGCAGAACTACCCTAGATACTTGGTAGATGAGAAGGGTGGAAAGGTCGACAGAAGTATATTGGATATACATTATATTAATGTGTACTTTACTAGTACTCGTAGTAGCACCAGGGTATTAGATACCAGTTCGGTTGCTAAGTGTTAGTAACTTGAAATAAAAAGCTACGGAATAAACGGAGACTAGCGAGATGACGATAAGTGTTGGAAGTGTTTCCAAGGTTGATGTGATCAAACATCGCATGCTCCCTCTACCACCGGGATTGGTGTTAAACCTAAATAATTGTTATTTGGTGTTTGCGCTGAGCATATACATGATTGGATTATGTTTATTGCAATACGGTTATTCATTTAAGGAGAATATTGGTTACTCTGTTTATTTGAATAATACCTTCAATGGTCTTGCACCTAAAATGAATGGTTTGCTGAATCTCAATCGTAGTGATACACATGTTCATGCCAAAAGATATAAGATAGTAATGATAGTACCACCTACTTTTGGCACTGCCATTTGAGTCATATTGGTATAAAACGCATGAAGAAGCTCCATGTTGATGGATCTTTGGACTCACTCATTTTTTGAAAAGTTTGAGACATGCGAATCATGTCTATAGGTATATACTCATGAAGAAACTCCATGCAGATGGATCGTTTGGACTCATATGATTTTGAATCACTTGAGACATGCAAATCATAACACATAGGCAAGATGACTGAAAGGCCTCATTTTTAGTGAGATGGAACAAGAAAGCAAGTTGTTGGAAGTAATACATTTTGATGTGTGCAGGTCAATGAGTGCTGAGGCACGCAGTGGATATCGTTATGTTCTTACATCACAGATGATTTGAGTAGATGCTAAGTATATTTACTTAATGAAACACAAGTCTGAATTATTGAAAGGTTCAAGTAATTTCAGAGTGAAGTTGAAGATCGTCGTGACAAGACGATGAAATGTCTATGATATGATCATAGAGATGAATATTTGAGTTACGATTTGGTACGCAATTAAAACATTGTGGAAATTGTTTCACAACTAATACCGCCTAGAGCACCATAGTGTGAAGGTGTGTCCGAACATCATAAATGCACCCTATTGGATATGGTGCATACCATGATGTCTCTTATCGAATTACCACTATCGTTCATGGGTTAGGCATTAGAGATAACAACATTCACTTTAAATAGGGCCCCACGTAATTCCGTTGAGATGACACCGTATGAGCTATGGTTTAGAGAAACCTAAGCTGTCGTTTCATAAAAGTTTGGGGCTGCGACGCTTATGTGAAAAGTTTTAGCTTGATAAGCTCGAACCCAAAGCGGATAAATGCATCTTCATAGGACACCCAAAACAGTTGGGTATACCTCCTATTTTTCCAGAAGCAAAAGTGATTGTTTCTAGAAACGGGTCCTTTCTCGAGGAAAAGTTTCTCTCGAAAGAATTGAGTGGGAGGATGGTGGAGACTTGATGAGGTTACTGAACCGTCACTTCAACTAGTGTGTTGTAGGGCACAGGAAGTTGTTCTTGTGGCACCTACACAAATTGAAGTGGAAGCTAATGATAGTGATCATGAAACTTCGGATCAAGTCACTACCAAACCTCGTAGGTCAACGAGGATGCGTACTACTTCAGAGTGGTACGTAATCCTGTCTTGGAGGTCATGTTGCTAGACAACAATGAATCTACGAGCTATGGAGAAGCGATAGTGGGCCCGGATTCCGATGAATGGCTCGAGGCCATAAAATCCGAGAGAGGATCCATGTATGAAAACAAAGTGTAGACTTTGGAAGAACTACTTGATGGTCGTAAGGCTGTAGGGTACAGATGGATTTTAAAAGGTAAGACAGACAATGATGGTATGTGTCACCATTAAGAAAGCTCGACTTGTCGCTAAGACGTTTTCCGACAAGTTCAAGGAGTTGACTACGATGAGACTTTCTCACTCGTAGCGATGCTAAGAGTCTATTGGAATTATATTAGCAGTTACTGCATTATTTATGAAATCTTGCAGATAGGATGTCAAAACATTGTTTCCTTGACATTTTGTCAATCCTAAAAGATGCTAACAAGTATGCAAAGCTCCAGCAATCCTTCTAGGGACTGGAGTAAGCATCTCAGAGTTGGAATATACGCTTTGATGATATGATCAAAGATTTTGGGTTTATACAAAGTTTATGAGAAACTTGTATTTCCAAAGAAGTGAGTGGGAGCACTATAGAATTTCTAATGAGTATATGTTGTTGACATATTGCTGATCGGAAATGATGTAGAAATTCTGGAAAGCATATAGGGTTGTTTGAAAGGTGTTTTTCAATGAAAAAAACCTGGATTAAGCTACTTGAACATTGAGCATCAAGATCTATAAGGATAGATAAAACATGCTTAATAGTACTTTCAAATGAATACATACAGTGACAAGATTTTGAAGGAGTTCAAAATAGATCAGCAAAGAAGGAGTTCTTGGCTGTGTTATAAGGTGTGAGTATTGAGTAAGACTCAAGACCTGACCACGGCAGAAGAGAGAGAAAGGATGAAGGTCGTACCCTATGCTTTAGACGTAGGCTTTACAGTATGCTATGCTATGTAATGCACCTGAAGTGTGCCTTGCCATGAGTCAGTCAAGGGGTACAAGCATGATCCAGGAATGGATCACATGACAGTGGTCAAAGTTATCCTTAGTAACTAGTGGACTAAAGAATTTTCTCGATTATGGAGGTGGTAAAAAAAGTTTGTCGTAAAGGGTTATGTCGATGCAAACTTTGATACTTATCTGGATGACTATGAGTAGTAAACCGGATTCATATAGTAGAACAATTATTTGGAATAGCTCCAAATAGCCCGTGGTAGCTGCATCTACAAGATGACATAGAGATTTGTAAATCACACACGGATCTGAAAGGTTCAGACCTGTTGACTAATAACCTCTCTCACAAGCGAGATATGATCAAACCCCATTGGTGTTGGTTTCATTACAAGATTATTGACACTAGTGCAAGTGGGAGACTGTTGGAAATATGCCCTAGAGGCAATAATAAAATGGTTATTATTATATTTCCTTATTCATGATAATGTCTATTGTTCATGCTATAATTGTATTAACTGGAAACCGCAATACATGTGTGAATACATAGACCACAACATGTCCCTAGTGAGCCTTTAGTTGACTAGCTCGTTGATCAATAGATGGTTATGGTTTCCTGACCATGGACATTGGATGTCATTGATAACAGGATCACATCATTAGGAGAATGATGTGATGGACAAGACCCAATCGTAAGCATAGCACAAGATCGTGTAGTTCGTTTGCTAAGAGCTTTTCTAATGTCAAGTATCATTTCCTTAGACCATGAGATTGTGCAACTCCCAGATACCGTAGGAATGCTTTGGGTGTACCAAACGTCACAACGTAACTGGGTGGCTATAAAGGTGCACTACAGGTATCTTCGAAAGTGTTTGTTGAGTTGGCACGAATCGAGACTGGGATTTGTCACTCCGTATGACGGAGAGGTATCTCTGGGCCCACTCGGTAATGCATCATCATAATGAGCTCAATGTGACTAAAGAGTTAGTCATGGGATCATGCGTTATGGAACGAGTAAAGAGACTTGCCGGTAACAAGATTGAACGAGGTATTGGGATACCGACGATCGAATCTCGGGCAAGTAACATACCGATGGACAAAGGGAATTGCATACAGGATTGATTGAATCCCTGACATTGTGGTATATCTGATGAGATCATCGTGGAACATGTGGAAGCCAACATGGGTATCCAGATCCTGCTGTTGGTTATTGGCCGGAGAACGTCTCGGTCATGTCTACATGGTTCCCGAACCCGTAGGGTCTACACACTTAAGGTTCGGTGATGCTAGAGTTGTTATGGGAAATTGTATGTGGTTACCGAAGGTTGTTCAGAGTCCCGGATGAGATCTCGGACATCACGAGAAGTTCCCGAATGGTCTAGAGGTGAAGATTTATATATGGGAAGTCCAGTTTCAGTCCCGAAATGGTTTCGGGGGTTATCGGTATTGTACTGGGAACACCGAAAGGTGTCCGGAGGTCCATCAGGTGGGGCCACCTGCCCCGGGGGACTTAATGGGCTGAATATGGGAGGGAACCAGACCCCTAGTGGGCTGGTGCACCCCCCAAGGGCCCAAGGCGCCTAGGGTTTGGAAACCCTAGGGGAGGGGGGCGCCTCCACCTTGCTTGGGGGGCAAGTCTCCCCCTCCTGGCCGCTGCCCCCCCTCTAGATGGGATCTAGAGGGGCCGGCCCCCTCTCCCCTTCACCCTATAAATAGAGGGAGGGGTGCGAGGGCTGCAACACCCCTTCCTAGCGTAGCCCCTCCCTCCTCCAACTCGTCTTCCTCCTCCGTAGTGCTTGGCGAAGCCCTGCAGGAATACCACAAGCTCCACCACCATGCCGTCGTGCTGCCGGAGCTCTCCCTCAACTTATCCTCTCCCCTTGCTGGATCAAGAAGGAGGAGACGTCCCCGGGCTGTACGTGTGTTGAACGCAGAGGCGCCGTCCGTTCGGCACTATATCGGATCTTCTGCGATTTGAATCGCCGCGAGTACGACTCCGTCATCCGCGTTCTTGTAACACTCCCACTTAGCGATCTTCAAGGGTACGAAGATGCACTCCCTCTCTCTCTCGTTGCTAGCATCTCCTAGATTGATCTTGGTGACACGTAGAAATTTTTGAATTATTACTACGTTCCCAACACACTGATCGATCCTTCTCTCTCTACCACTGGCGCGACCGGTCCTTCACCTCCGTGATGACGGTAAGTTTTCCCAAGTGTTTTGCTTAACAAATGCATACTTAGCTTAAGAAATGACCTATTTAGCTCCAAAATGACCTATACTTAGCTTATTTTCCTCGAAAATGACATAATAACCTTACTTAGCTCCAAAATGACCTATTTTACCTAGGATAGCTATAAAATGACCTACACTTAGCATATTTTCCTCCAAAATGAGTTAATATGCTTAGTTAGCTAAAAATGGCATAACTGCCTAGGATAGCTCAATAATGACCTATACTTAGCTTAGCTAGTTCATTTATGACATAATTAGCTTACTTAGGTAAAAATGGCATAATAACCTTGGTTTAACTCCAAACTGTTATATACTTCGCTTATTTTCCTTGAAAATGACATAATAACCTTACTTAGCTCCAAAATGACCGATTTTAACTAGGATAGCTCCAAAATGACCTACAGTTACCATTTTTCCTCCAAAATGACTTAATATGCTTAGTTAGCTAAAAAATGGCATAACTACCTAGGTTAGCTCAATAATGACCTATACTTAGCTTATTTAGTTCATTTATGACATACTTAGCATACTCAGGTCAAAAATGGCATAATAATCTTGGTTACCTCCAAAATGTCATATACCTAGCTTATTTTCCTCGAAAATGACATAATAACCTTACATAGCTCCAAAATGTCCTTAATGCACCGCCGGTATTTTTTATGTATTCACACATGTATTTAAGTTTCCGATCAATACCATTCTAGCATGAATAATAAACCTTTATCATGAATAAGGAAATATAAAATAACAACTTTATTATTGCCTCTAGGGCATATTTCCTTCAATCTCCCACTTGCACTATAGTCAACAATCTAGATTACATTGTAATGAATCTAACACCCATGGAGTTTTGGTGCTGATCATGTTTTGCTTGCGGAAAAGGCTTAGTCAACGGGTCTGCTACATTCAGATCCGTATGTATTTTGCAAACTTCTATGTCTCCATCCTTGACTTTTTCACGAATGGAGTTGAAGCTTCTCTTGATGTGTTTTGTTCTCTTGTGAAACCTAGATTCCTTCGTTAAGGCAATTGCTCTAGTGTTGTCACAAAATATTTTCATTGGACCTGATGCACTAGGTATTACACACAGATCAGATATGAACTCCTTCATCTAGACTCCTCATGTGCTACTCCCGAAGCAGCTATGTACTCCGCTTCGCACGTAGACCCCACCACGACGCTTTGCTTGGAACTGCACCAACTGATAGCTCCACCATTCAATATAAATACATATCCGGTTTGTGACTTAGAGTCATCCAGATAAGTGTCAAAGCTAGCATCGACATAACCCTTTGCGATGAGCCCTTCGTCACCTCCATAAACGAGAAACACATCCTTTGTCCTTTTCAGGTACTTCAAGATGTTCTTGACCGCTGTCCAGTGATCCACTCCTGGATTACTTTGGTACCTCCCTACCAAACTTATGGAATGGCACACATCAGGTTTGGTACACAACATAGCATACATGATAGAACCTATGGCCGAGGCACAGGGAATGACTTTCATTCTCTCTCTCTATCTTCTGTAGTGGTCGGGCTTTGGTCTGACTCAACTTCACACCTTGTAACACAAGCAAGAACCCTTTCTTGGACTGATCCATTTTGAACTTCATCAAAACTTATCAAGGTATGTGCTTTGTGAAAGTCCTATTAAGCGTCTTGATCTATCTCTATAGATCTTGATGCCCAATATATAAGCAGCTTCACCAAGGTCTTTCATTGAAAAATTCTTATTCAAGTATCCTTTTATGCTATCTAGAAATTCTATATCATTTCCAATCAAGAATATGTCATGCACATATAATATTAGAAATGCTACAGAGCTCCCACTCACTTTCATGTAAATACAGACTTCACCGTAAGTCTGTATAAAACCATATGCTTTGATCACCTCATCAAAGCGTATATTCCAACTTTGAGATGCTTGCACCAGTCCATAAATGGATCACTGGATCTTGCATACTTTGTTAGCACCTTTAGGATCGACAAAACCTTCTAGTTGCATCATACACAACTCTTTTTTTAATAAATCCATTAAGAAATGTAGTTTTGACGTCCATTTGCCAGATTTCATAATCATAAAATGCGGCAATTGCTAACATGATTCGGACGGAGTTAAGCATCGCTACGGGTGACAAAGTCTCATCATAGTCAACTCCTTGAACTTGTTGAAAACCTTTTGCAACAAGTCGAGCTTTGTAGACAGTAACATTACCATCAATGTCCGTCTTCTTCTTGAAGATCCATTTATTCTCAATGGCTTGCCGATCATTGGGCAAGTCCACCAAAGTCCACACTCTGTTCTCATACATGGATCCTATCTCAGATTTCATGGCCTCAAGCCATCTGTCGGAATCTGGGCTCATCATAGCTTCTTCATACTTCATAGGTTCGCCTTGGTCTAATAACATGACTTCCAGAACAGGATTACCGCACCACTCTAGTGTGGATCGTGCTCTAGTTGACCTACGAGGTTCAGTAGAACTTGATCTGAAGTTTCATGATCATTATCACTTGCTTCCTCTCTAGTTGGTGTAGGCATCACATGAACGGTTTTCTCTGATGTGCTACTTTCCAATTCGAGAGAAGGTACAATTACCTCATCAAGTTCTACTTTCCTCACACTCACTTCTTTCGAGAGAAACTCCTTCTCTAGAAAGGATCCATTCTTAGAAACAAAGATCTTGTCTTCGGATATGTGGTAAAAGGTGTACCCAATTGTTTCCTTAGGGTATCCTATGAAGACGCACTTCTCCGATTTGGGTTCGAGCTTATCAGGATGAAGCCTTTTGACATAGGTGTCACAACCCCAAACTTTAAGAAATGACAGCTTAGGTTTCTTGCCAAACCATAGTTCATACGGTGTTGTCTAAACGAATTTAGACGGTGCCCTATTTAATGTGAATGCGACTGTCTCTAATGCATAATCCCAAAACGATAGTGGTAAATTGGTAAGAGACATCATAGACCACACCATATCCAATAAAGTATGGTTACGACATTCGGACACACCACTACGCTGTGGTGTTCCAGGTGGCGTGAGTTGTGAAATAATTCCACATTGTTTTAAATGATGCCTAACTCGTAACTCAAATATTCTCCTCTACGATCAGATCGTAGAAACTTCATTTTCTTGTTACAATGATTCTCCACTTCACTCTGAAATTCTTTGAACTGTTCAAATGTTTCAGACTTGTGTTTCATCAAGTAGACATACCCATATCTACTCAAATCATCTGTGAAGGCCAGAAAATAATGATACCCGCCGCGTGCTTCAACACTCATTGGACCGCATACATCGGTATGTATTATTTCCAATAAGTCATTAGCTTGCTCCATTGTTTCGGAGAATGGAGTTTTAGTCATCTTTCCCATGAGGCATGGTTCGCAAGTATCAAATGATTCATAATCAAGTGATTCCAAAAGTCCATCCACATGGAGTTTCTTCATGCGCTTTACACCAATATGACCTAAACGGCAATGCCACAAGTATGTTCCACTATCATTTTTAACTTTGCATTTTTTGGCATCAATATTATGAATATGTGTATCACTACGATTGAGATTGAACAAGAACAAACCATTCATCAAGGGTGCATGACCATAAAAGATAATAGCCTTATAAATAGAACAAGCATTATTCTCTGATTTAAATGAATATTCGTCTCGCAATAAACAAGATCCAGATATAATGTTCATGCTCAACGCGGGCACCAAATAGCAATTATTTAGGTCTAAAACTAATCCCGAAGGTAGATGTAGAGGTAGCATGCCGACGGCGATCACATCGTACTTGGAACCATTCCCGACGCGCATCGTCACCTCGTCCTTAGCCAATCTTTGTTTATTCCGCAGCTCCTGTTTTGAGTTACAAATATGAGCAAGGGAACCAGTATCAAATACCCAGGCGCTGCTACGAGCATTAGTAAGGTACACATCAATAACATGTATATCAAATATACCTTTGTTCACTTTGCCATCCTTCTTATCCGCCAAGTATTTGGGGGCAGTTCCGCTTCCAGTGACCATTTCCTTTGCAGTAGAAGCACTCGGTTTCAGGCTTGGGTCTAGCTTTGGGCTTCTTCCCGGGAGTGGCAACTTGCTTGCCATTCTTCTTGAAGTTCCCTTTCTTTCCCTTGCCCTTTTTCTTGAAACTAGTGGTCTTGTTTACCATCAACACTTGATGCTCATTCTTGATTTCTACCTCCATGGCCTTAAGCATTGCGAAGAGCTCAAGAATTGTTAACACTATCAACTGAATATCAACTCCCATCTGAGTCAAGTGGTTATGATACCCAAATTTTTTGAGTATGTGTTCACTGACAGAACTGTTCTCCTCCATCTTGCAACTATAGAACTTGTTGGAGGCTTCATATCTCTCAACCCATGCACTTGCTTGAAATATTAACTTCAACTCTTGGAACATCTCATATGCTCCATGATGTTCAAAACATCTTTGGAGTCCCGGTTCTAAGCCGTAAAGCATGGCATACTGAACTATTGAGTAGTCATCAGATCGAGCTTGCCAGACGTTTATAACATCTGCTGCAGCTCCTGCAGCAGGTCTGTCACCTAGCGGTGCATCAAGGACATAATTCTTCTGTGCAGCAATGAGGATAATCCTCAAGTTACGGACACAGTATGTGTAATTGCTACCATCATCTTTTAACTTAGCTTTCTCTAGGAACGCTTTAAAATTTAGGGGAACGGTAGCTCAGGCCATCAATCTACAACATGGATATGTAAAACTATAAGACTAAATTCATGATAAATTAAGTTCAGTTAATCAAATTACTAATGAACTCCCGCTTAAATAAACATCCATCAAGTTATCTAAGTGATACGTGATCCAAATCAACTAACCCATGTCCGATCATCACGTGAGATGGGGTAGTCATCAATGGTGAACATCTCTATGTTGATCATATCTACTACATGACTCACGTTCGACCTTTCGGTCTCCAGTGTTCCGAGACCATGTCTATACATGCTAGGCTCGTCAAGTTTAACCCAAGTATTCTGCATGTGCAAAATTGTCTTACACCCGTTGTATGTAAACATAGAGTCTATCACACCCGATCATCAGAGGTGCTTCGAAACGACGAACTTTGGCAACGGTGCATACTCGGGGAGAACACTTTTATCTTGAAATTTAGTGAATGGATCATCTTATAATGCTACCGTCGTTCTAAGCAAAATAAGATGCATAAAGGATAAACATCACATGCAATCAAAATATGTGGCATGATATGGCCATCATCTTTGTGCTTTGGATCTCCATATCCAAAGCATCGTATTGATCTCCATCGTCACCGGCTCAACACCTTGATCTCCATCGTTGCATCAGGGTCCTCTCACCAACAATTGCTTCTACAACTATTGCTAACTCATAGCGATAAAGTAAAGAAATTACATGGCACTTGCATTTCATACAATAATTAAGAGACAACCCTAAGCCTCCTGCCGGTTGTCGATACTACAAAACATGATCATGTCATACAACAACATGTATCACATCATATCTTGATCATATCACATCACATCATGCCCTGCAAAAACAAGTTTGACGTCCTCTACTTTGTTGTTGCAAGTTTTACGTTACTACTATAGGCTTCTAGCAAGAACCGTTCTTACCTACGCAAAAACCACAACGGTGATTCATCAAGTTTGCTGTTTTAACATTCTTCAAGGACTGGCCATAGTCAAATTCGATTAAACTAAAGTAGGAGAAACAGACACCTGCCAGCCACCTTTATGCAAAATTAGTTGCATGCCAGTCGGTGGAACCGGTCTCGTGTGCGTGGACATGTAAGGTTGGTCCGGGCCGCTTCAACCCATAATACCGCCTAATCAAAATAAGACGTTGGTGGTAAGCAATATGACTATCACTGCCCACAACTCTTTGTGTTCTACTCGTGCATATCATCTACGCATAGACCTGGCTCGGATGCCATTGTTGGGAAACGTTGCATGGAAAACAAATTTTTTCTATGCACACGCAAGATCTATCGATGGAGATGCATAGCAAGAAGAGGGGAGAGTGTGTCTATGTACCCTCGTAGACCGTAAGCGGAAGCGTTTGTTAACGCGGTTGATGTAGTCGAACTTCTTCACGCTCTACCAATCGAGTACCAAACATACAACACCTTCATGTTCAGCACACGTTCAACACGGTGACGTCCTCCGCCTTCTTGATCCAGGAAGATAGCGAGGTAGCGGATGAGTTCCGACAGCACAACGGCATGGTGACAGTGATGGTGAAGCTATCTCCGCAGGGCTTTGCCTAAGCGCTAGGAAAATATGACCGAGGGTGTAAATGGTGGAGGAGGGTGCCACACACGGCTAAGAAAAAATTGTTGTGGTTGTGCTAGGCGCCCCCCTCCCACATATATATAGGTGGGGGAGGAGGGAGCAGCTAGGAGGCACCCCCAAGTAGGCCAAAACCTACTTGGGGTCCTTCCCAAGTGCCCCCTCACCATATTTGTCGGAGGGGGAAAGGAAAGGGGGAAGAGGGAAGGAAGTGTTGGGGAACGTAGCAATAATTTAAAGTTTCTATGCATCACCAAGATCAAGCTATGGAGATTCTAGCAACAAGAGAGGGAGAGGATGAGCATCTTCATACCTTTGAAGATCGCTAAGCGGAAGCGTCACTAGAACGCGGATGAGGGAGTCGTACTCGCGGCGATTCAAATCGCGGAAGATCCGATCTAATGCCGAACGGACGGCGCCTCCGTGTTCAACACACGTACAGCCCGGGGACGTCTCCTCCTTGATCCAGAAAGGGGAGAGGAGAAGTTGAGGGAGAGCTCCGGCAGCACGACGGCGTGGTGGAGGAGCTTGCAGTTCTACGGCAGGGCTTCGCCAAGCACTACGGAGGAGGAGATGGTGTTGGAGAGGGGGAGGGCTGCGCCAGGGGAAAGGTACGGCAGCCCTCCCACCTCCGCTCTATTTATAGGGGCAAGGGAGAGGGGGGCCATCCCCCTCCAGATGGATCTAGAGGGGGGCGGCGGCCAAGGGGGGGAGGCTTGCCCCCCAAGCCAAGGGGGCGCCCCTTTTAGGGTCCCCCCAACCCTAGGCGCATGTGCCCTAGGGGGGGGGGTGGCGCCAAGCCCACTTAGGCGCTGGTTCCCCTCCGTATTCAGCCCATGGGGCCCTCCGGGGCAGGTGGACCCTCGGAACCCTTTTGGTGGTCCTGGTACAATACCGATATACCCCCCCAACACTTCCGGTGACCAAATAAGGACTTCCCATATATAAATCTTTGTCTCTGGACCATTCCGGAACTCCTCGTGACGTCCGGGATCTCATCCGGGACTCCGAACAACATTTGGTAACTGCATACTAATTTCCATAACAACTCTAGCATCACCGAACCTTAAGTGTGTAGACCCTACGGGTTCGGGAATCATGTGGACATGACCGAGACAGCTCCCCGGCCAATAACCAACAGCGGGATCTGGATACCCGTGTTGGCTCCCACATGTTCCACGATGATCTCATCGGATGAAGCACGATGTCAGGGATTCAATCAATCCCGTATACAATTCCCTTTGTCAATCGGTATGTTACTTGCCCGAGATTCGATTGTCGGTATCCCAATACCTTGTTCAATCTCGTTACCGACAAGTCACTTTACTTGTTCCGTAATGCATGATCTCGTGAATATCTGCTTAGTGACATTGAGCTCATTATGATGATGCATTACCGAGTGGGCCCAGAGATACCTCTCCGTCATACAGAGTGACAAATCCCAGTCTCAATTCGTGCCAACCCAACAGACACTTTCAGAGATACCTGTAGTGTACCTTTATAGCCATCCAGTTACATTGTGACATTTGGTACACCCAAAGCATTCCTACGGTATCCGGGAGTTGCACAATCTCATGGTCTAAGGAAATCATACTTGACCTTAGAAAAGCTTTTAGCAAACAAACTACACGATGTTGTGCTATGCTTAGGATTGGGTCTTGTCCATCACATCATTCTCCTAATGATGTGATCCCGTTATCAATGACACCTAATGTCCATGGTCAGGAAACCATAAGCATCTATTGATCAATGAGCTAGTCAACTATAGGCTCACTAAGGACATATTCTAGTCTATGTATTCACACATGTATTATGGTTTCCGGTCAATACAATTATAGCATGAACAATAGACAATTGTCATGAACAAGGAAATATAATAATAACCATTTTATTATTGCCTCTAGGGCATATTTCGAACAGTTTCCCACTTGCACTAGAGTCAATAATCTAGTTACATTATGATGAATCGAACACCCATAGAGTTCTGGTGTTGATCATGTTTTGCTCGTGGAAGAGGTTTAGTCAACAGATCTGTGACATTCAGATTCGTATGCACTTTACAAATATCTATGTCTCCATCTTGAACATTTTCATGAATGGAGTTGAAGTGACGCTTGATATGCCCAGTCTTCTTGTGAAACCTGGGCTCCTTGGCAAGGGCGATAGCACCAGTGTTGACACAGAAGAGAGTCATCGGGCCCGACGCATTGGGAATAACTCCTAGGTCGGTAATGAGCTCCTTCATCCATATTGCTTCATGTGCTCCCTCCGAGGTTGCCATTTACTTCGCTTCACATGTAGATCCCACCACGATGCTTTGTGATGACCCACAAGTGTAGGGGATCAATCATAGTCCTTTCGATAAGTAAGAGTGTCGAACCCAACGAGGAGCAGAAGGAAATGATAAGCGGTTTTCGGTAACGTTTTTTCTGCAAGCACTGAAATTGTAGGTAATAGATAGTTTTGTGATAAGATAAATGGTAACGAGTAACAAGTAAATAAAGTAAACAAAGTGCAACAAGGTGGCCCAATCCTTTATGTACCAAAGGATAAGCCTGGACAATTTCTAATAATGAGAAAGAAGCTCCCGAGGACACATGGGGATTATCGTCAAGCTAGTTTTCATCACGTTCATATGATTCGCGTTCAGTACTTTGATAATTTGATATGTGGTTGGACCGGTACTTGGGTGCTGCCCTTACTTGGACAAGCATCTCACTTATGATTAACCCCTATTGCAAGCATCCTCAACTACAAAAGAAGTATTAAGGTAAACCTAACCTCAACAATAAACATATGGATCCATATCAGCCCCTAACGAAGTAACACATAAACTAGGGTTTAAGCTTCTGTCACTCTAGCAACCCATCATCTACTTATTACTTCCCCATGCCTTCCTCTAGGCCCAAATAATGGTGAAGTGTCATGTAGTCGACATTCACATAACACCACTAGAGGAAAAGACAACATACATCTCATCAAAATATCGAACGAATACCAAATTCACATGACTACTAATAGAAAGACTTCACCCATGTCCTCAGGAACAAACGTAACTACTCACAAAGCATATTCATGTTCATAATCAGAGGAGTAATAATATGCATAAAGGATCTGAACATATGATCTTCCACCAAGTAAACCAATTAGCATCAACTACAAGGAGTAATCAACACTAGTAGCAACCCACAGGTACCAATTTGTGGTTTTCATACAAGATTGGATACAAGAGATGAACTAGGGTTTTGAGAGGAGATGGTGCTGGTGAAGATGTTGACGGAGATTGACCTCTTCCCGATGATAGGATCGTTGGTGATGATGTTGGTGATGATTTCCCCCTCCCGGAGGGAAGTGTCCCCGGCAGAACAGCTCCACCGGAGCCCTAGATTGATTCCGCCTCGTGGCGGCGGAGTTTCATCCCGTAAGCTTACCCACGATTTTTTCCAGGGTAAAAGCTCTGATATAGCAGAAGATGGACACCAGAGGCCCACCAGGGGGCCCAGGAGATAGAGGGGCGCGCCCTGTAGGGGGGCCCTCCTGTCTCCTGGACAGGGTGTGGGCCCCCTGGTGTATTTCTTTCGCTCAATAATTCTTATTAATTCCAAAAAGATGTTTCGTGGAGTTTCAGGACTTTTGGAGTTGTGCAGAATAGGTTTCCAATGTTTGCTCCATTTCCAGCCAGAATTCCAGCTGCCGGCATTCCCCCTTTTCATGGTAAACCTTGTAAAATAAGAGAGAATAGCCATAAGTATTGAGATATAATGTGTAATAACAGCCCAAAATTCAATAAATATTGATATAAAAGCATGATGCAAAATGGACGTATCAACTCCCCCAAGCTTAGACCTTGCTTGTCCTCAAGCGGAAGCCGAAATCGAAAAATATGTCCACATGTTTAGAGATAGAGGTGTCGATAAAAATAAAATATGGACATGAGGGCATCATGATCATTCTTATAACAGCAACATAAATAGATTTTATCATATGATTTCTTATGCTCCAAAAACAATCAATTCACAATGTCAAGTATGGTTCAAAAACTTCATTGGGAACTAACAAACTATAATCTCAGTCATTGAAGCAAATGCAATTTATCGTAACATCAGAAAGAGTCAACAATAGAGCTTTTCAGCAAGATCACATACTCAACTATCTTGTAGTCTTCTATAATTGCTAACACTCACGCAGTACTTGTGGTTATGGAGTTTCAGCCGTACACTGAGAAAGATAAGGGCTTATTGTGTTGCCTCCCAACGTATTCACATTTAGGTGATGTCAACAATAATAGCCCATGCTAACTAACATCCAATTGGATATATAAATCATGATCTTTCAAACACGAGGAGCTTGCCAAAGGATAAAATGAAAAAGGGAAAGGTGAGGATCACCTTGACTCAAGCATAAAGTAAAAAACATAAAGTAAAAGATAGGCCCTTCGCAGAGGGAAGCAGAGGTTTTCATGTGCGTTTAGGGTTGATGCACAAAATATTAATGCAAAATAACATCACTTTATATTGCCCCTTGTATGTGGACCTTTATTATGCAGTCCGTCGCTTTTATTACTTCCACAAAAAGTTCGTACAAAGCTTATTTTCTCTGCACTAATAAGTCATACATATTTAGATAGCAATTTTTATTGCTTGCAACATGACAACTTACTTGAAGGATCTTACTCAATCCATAGGTAGGTATAGTGGACTCTCATGGCAAAACTGGGTTTAAGGGTATTTGGAAGCACAAGTAGTATCTCTACATGGTGCAAGGAATTTGGCTAGCATGAGGGAGAAAGGCAAGCTCAACATGTTTGGAAGGTCAATGACAATATACTTTAACTGAGATGCGCGAAAACATAAACCATTACGCTGTCTTCCTTGTCCAACGTCAACTCTTTTAGCATGTCATACCTAATGAGTTCTCCCAATTATAAAAAGGTGTCCAAGATAATATATTTATATGTGAACCCCTCTTTCCTTATCACTTCCTATTAATTGCAACGATGACCAAGACTACGTTTATCAACTCTCAACAACTTTTATGCCTCATAGTTTCTATATGTGAAGTCATCACTATCCATGAGATCAATATGAACTCTTTTATTCTTTCTACTTTCTCAAGATCATAGCAACATAGCAAAGCCCTTGACCCAACACTAATCTTTATTATAGATCGCTCACGTACTCAATTACAAAAAGACATCACAAACCAAAACTCAAACTACTTGAAATCAAAACTTCAATCTACTAGATCAAGATACTACTAAAAGGATCGAACTAAATAAAGCAGTAAAGATAGGAGTGTGATGGTGATACGATACCGAGGCACCTCCCCCAAGCTTGGCAGTTGCCAAGGGGAGTGCCCATACCCATGTGATTATGCCTTGGTGGTGAAGTAGGGGTTGTTGATGATGTAGACTTGTCGTCCTCTTCCAAGGCATAGGCTCACCATCATAGAAGGATGATCGAGTCTCCGGGATCCTTAAATCTGCAGCCAAACTCATCCTCTTGAATCTATATTCATACTCACAGTTTTGGTTTTGCAGGTCATAGATCTAGGCTTGGAGGTGCTCGATTTTCTCTTGAAGCTTGAAGATGGTCTCCCCAATGACTTTGGCATCTAACTTGTGGTTGTTGGTGAACTCCGTGATCATCATCTGGTTTGCGTTGAGTCCACGCTCCACCATCCCTTGGCACTTGAAAACTTGCTGCTCCACGGATTCGAGCTTTGTCTCCACGCTTCCGGTATGCCTTGGTCCCTCCACATCGTGGATGTGCAGCACCCCCTCACGCATCTCAATGGTTTGAGGGTGTTGCAACACCTGTGCAAGATAGGGGTTGATAACCCTCTCGAAAAACTTGTCCTTGGGAGCGCTTGGAGACGACATGATGCTCTTAGATCTGAAACAAAAACAGCTCGAAACGAAAACAGAGGATAATTGCGTGATACGGTGGTCAAAACCTTCGGGAGTATATATAATGATTTTTTACCGTCCAATATACGTAACGTGCAAGAAAACGGAGTCCGAGAGGTACACGAGGTGCCCATGAGACAGGGGGGCGTGCCCAATAGGGGGGCCCTCCACTCTCGTGGGGGCCTCATGTACCTTTTGGACTACTTCTTTCTTCCTAAAATTCGTAAATATTCCAAAACTGATAAAAATTGCCATTGGAGTTGTTTTGGAGTCGGTTTACTTACTGTACCACATACCTATACCTTTTCGGAGTCTGGAACGTTCTGGAAAGTGTCCCTTATGTATTCCTCAGGGGTTACGGTTTCAATAATATTAGTTTCAACATTGATAGGATTACCTGAAATATAATGTTTAATTCTTTGACCGTTTACCACCCTTGGACTTGTGCCTTCGAAGTTGTTGATTTTTATAGCACCAGAACGATAGACCTCCTCGATAACATAAGGACTTTCCCATTTTGAGAGAAGTTTTCCTGCAAAAAATCTTAAACGAGAGTTGAATAATAATACATAGTCACCTACGTTAAACTCACGCTTTTGTATCCTTTTATCATGCCAGTGTTTGAGTTTTTCTTTGAATAGCTTGGCATTCTCATATGCTTGGGTTCTCCATTCATCAAGTGAGCTAATATCAAACAACCTCTTCTCACTGGCAAGTTTGAAGTCATAATTGAGCTCTTTAGTAGCCCAATATGCCTTATGTTCAAGTTCAAGAGGTAAATGACATGCTTTTCCATAAACCATCTCATATGGAGACATACCCATAGGATTTTTGTATGCAGTTCTATAGGCCCATAATGCATCATCAAGTTTTTTGGACCAATTCTTTCTAGATCTATTCACAGTCTTTTGCAAAATTAATTTGAGCTCTCTATTGCTCAACTCTACTTGACCACTAGACTGCAGATGATAAGGAGATGCGATTCTTTGATTGACATCATACTTAGCAATGATCAGCACTACTAGTTGGGATAGCTTCTACCCACTTAGTAACATAATCAACAACAACTAAAATATGTGTATAACCATTAGAGGCAGGAAAAGGTCCCATATAATCAAAGCCCCAAAAATCAAACGGTTCAATAACAAGAGAATAATTCATAGGCATTTCTTGACGTCTACTAATGTTACCTATTCTTTGACATTCATCACAAGATAAGTCAAACTTACGAGCATCTTTGAAGAGAGTAGGCCAATAAAAACCAAATTGTAGTACCTTGTGTGCAGTTCTATCTCCAGCGTGGTGTCCTCCATAGGATTCAGAGTGACACTTGCATAGGATCTGTTCCTGTTCATGCTCAGGCACACAACATCTAATAACACCATCTACTCCTTCTTTATAAATGTGTGGATCATCCCAGAAGTAATGTCTTAAATCATAAAAGAACAATTTCTTTTGCTAGTATGTGAAACTAGGCGGTATAAATTTAGCAACAATGTAATTAGCATAATCAGCATACCAAGGAGCAGTACGAGACGCATTAACGACCGCTAATTGTTCATCAGGACAACTATCATTAATAGGCAGTGGGTCATCAAGAACATTCTCTAACCTAGACAAGTTATCTGCAACGGGGTTCTCAGCTCCCTTTCTATCAATAATATGCAAGTCAAATTCTTGGAGCAAGAGAACCCATCTAATGAGTCTAGGCTTAGCATCTTTCTTTTCCATAAGATATTTAATAGCAGCATGATCAGTGTGAATAGTAACTTTGGAATCAACAATATAAGGTCTAAACTTATCACAAGCAAACACAACTGCTAAGAACTCTTTTTCAGTAGTAGCATAATTTCTCTGGGCAGTATCAAGAGTCTTACTAGCATACTGGATAACATTCAATTTCTTATCGACTCTTTGCCCTAGAACAACACCTACAACATAATCACTAGCATCGCACATAATTTCAAAAGGTAAATTCCAATCAGGTGGCTGAACAATAGGTGCAGTGATCAAAGCTTTCTTAAGTATTTCAAATGCTTCTACACAATCATCATCAAAGACAAAAGGAATATCTTTTTGCAATAAATTAGTCAGAGGCCTAGAGATTTTAGAAAAGTCCTTAATGAACCTCCTATAAAAACCGGCATGACCAAGGAAACTTCTTATACCTTTTATGTCCTTGGGACATGGCATCTTTTCAATAGCATCAACTTTGGCTTTATCAACTTCAATATCTCTCTCGGAAATCTTATGCCCCAAGACAATGCCTTCATTAACCATAAAGTGACACTTTTCCCAATTCAGGACGAGACTAGTGTCTTCGCATCTCTGCAAAACTCGATCAAGGTTGCTCAAACAATCATCAAAAGAGGATCCATAAACTGAGAAATCATCCATGAATACCTCACAAATCTTTTCACAAAAATCAGAGAATATAGCCATCATGCATCTTTGAAAGGTAGCAGGTGCATTACATAAACCAAAAGGCATACGTCTATAAGCAAAAGTACCAAAAGGGCAAGTAAAAGTAGTTTTAGATTGATCCTTCGCTGACACAGGTATCTGAGAGAAACCAGAATAACCATCTAGAAAGCAGAAATGTGTGTGTTTGGATAGTCTTTCTAGCATTTGATCAATAAAAGGTAAAGGGTAATGATCTTTCTTAGTAGCTTTATTTAACTTACGGAAATCAATTACCATCCTATAACCTGTAATAATTCTTTGCGGGATCAATTCATCTTTATCATTAGGAACAACGGTAATACCTCCCTTTTTAGGAACACAATGGACAGGGCTTACCCATTCACTATCAGCAACGGGATAAATAATACCTGCCTCAAGGAGCTTTAGTATCTCCTTTCTTACCACTTCCTTCATCTTGGGATTTAATCGTCTTTGAGGATCTCTAACTGGTTTGGCATCTTTTCCACTGTAATTTTGTGTTGGCATAATGTGGGACTAATGCCCTTAAGATCATCCAGAGTATATCCAATAGCTGCTCGGTGCTTCTTCAGAGTTTTCAATAATCTTTCTTCTTCTTTCTCTGAAAGGTTAGCACTAATAATAACAGGATATATTTCTTTTCATCAAGATAAGCATACTTAAGATTATCAGGTAATGGTTTGAGTTCAAACACGGGATCACCCTTGGGTGGAGGGGGATCCCCAAGAATTTCAACGGGAAGGTTATGTTTCAGCATAGGTTCCTGTTTAAGGAACACTTCATCTATTTCCTCTCTTTCCTTCATAAACATATCGTTTTCATGGTCTAGCAAATATTGTTCTAACGGATCAGTTGGAGGAACAGCAATGGAAGCAAGACCAATAATCTCATCCTTACTAGGTGGTTCCCTATCACGAGGTTGTCTACTAAACTTAGCAAAATTAAACTCATGAGACATACCATCTATGCCAACAGTGACAGTATTCTTTTCACAATTAATCTTAGCACTAGCTGTATTCAAGAAGGGTCTACCAAAAATAATGGGACAAAAATCATCTTGTGGGGAACCAAGAACAAGAAAATCAGCAGGGTATTTAACCTTCCCACACAAAACTTCAACATCTCTAACAATCCCAAAGGGTTTAATGGTATCCCTATTAGCAAGCTTAATAGTAACATCAATGTCTTCTAATTCAATGGGTGCAATGTCATGCATAATTTCTTGATATAAGGTATAAGGTATTGCACTAGCACTAGCACCCATATCACATAAGCCATGATAACAATGATCTCCTATTTTAACAGAAATAACAGGCATGCCTACGACAGGTCTACGTGTCTTAGTATCTGGTCTAGCAATATTAGCAGTCTCACCACAGAAATAAATAACATGCCCATCTAAATCATCATCCAAGAGATCTTTAACCATAGCAATACTAGGTTCAACATTAATTTGCTCAGGAGGTGTATAAGTCCTAGTATTACTCTTACGAACAACAGTCGAAGCTTTAGCATGATCCTTTATCCTAACAGGAAAAGGAGGTTTTTCAACATAAGTAGTAGGAACAATAGGATCACTATAGGTAATAGTCTTTTCTTCGACTGTAATAGGTGCAACTACTTTCACTTCAACAGGAGGATTATATTTAAACCACTTCTCTTTAGGGAGATCAACGTGAGTAGCAAAAGATTCACAGAAAGAAGCTACTATCTCAGAGTCAAGTCCATACTTAGCGCTAAATCCACGAAAAGCATCGGTATCCATAAAAGATTTAACACAATCGAACTTAGGTGTCATACCTGACTCCTTACCATCGTCGGAACCCCAATCTTCAGAGTTGCGTTTAATTCTTTCCAATAAGTCCCATTTGAAATCAATAGTCTTCAGCATATAAGAACCAGCACAGGAAGTATCGAGCAGGTTGCGATTATCAAGAGAAAGCCGAGCATAAAAGTTCTGAATAATCATTTCCCGAGAGAGCTCATGATTGGGGCATGAATATAACATTGACTTAAGCCTCCCCCAAGCTTGAGCGATGCTTTCTCCTTCGCGAGGCCAGAAATTATATATGTAATTACGATCACGATGAACAAGATGCATAGGATAGAACTTCTGGTGAAATTCCAACTTCAATCGCTTATAATTCCAAGATCTCGTATCATCACATAGCCTATACCATGTCAATGCATCTCCCTTCAAAGATAAAGGGAAGACCTTCCTTTTGACAACATCATCGGGAATACCTGCAAGCTTAAATAATCCACAAACTTCATCCACAAAGATAAGGTGTAAATCGGGATGCAATGTTCCATCTCCTGCAAATGGATTAGCTAGCAGTTTCTCTATCATACCCGAAGGAATCTCAAAGTAAATATTTTCATAAAGTTCAGTAGGTTGAGGAGCAACTCTTTGCTCTTCTGGTTGGGGTGAAGATACCCCGAACAAGCCCCTCAAAGGATTAGTTTCCATAGTGACAAGTAACAGAAAATTTCAGCACACTATATAAATGTTTCCTTACCAAGTTCCACTCACCAAAAGCGCTACACTCCCCGGCAACGGCGCCAGAAAAGAGTCTTGATGACCCACAAGTGTAGGGGATCAATCATAGTCCTTTCGATAAGTAAGAGTGTCGAACCCAACGAGGAGCAGAAGGAAATGATAAGCGGTTTTCAGTAAGGTTTTCTCTGCAAGCACTGAAATTGTAGGTGATAGATAGTTTTGTGATAAGATAAATGGTAACGAGTAACAAGTAAATAAAGTAAATAAAGTGCAGCAAGGTGGCCCAATCCTTTATGTAGCAAAGGATAAGCCTAGACAATTTCTAATAATGAGAAAGGAGCTCCCGAGGACACATGGGAATTATCGTCAAGCTAGTTTTCATCACGTTCATATGATTCGCGTTCGGTACTTTGATAATTTGATATGTGGGTGGACCGGTACTTGGGTACTGCCCTTACTTGGACAAGCATCCCACTTATGATTAACCCCTATTGCAAGCGTCCGCAACTACAAAAGAAGTATTAAGGTAAACCTAACCACAACATTAAACATATGGATCCATATCAGCCCCTAACGAAGCAACGCATAAACTAGGGTTTAAGCTTCTGTCACTCTAGCAACCCATCATCTACTTATTACTTCCCCATGCCTTCCTCTAGGCCCAAATAATGGTGAAGTGTCATGTAGTCGACGTTCACATAACACCACTAGAGGAAAAGACAACATACATCTCATCAAAATATCGAACGAATACCAAATTCACATGACTACTAATAGCAAGACTTCACCCATGTCCTCAGGAACAAACGTAACTACCCACAAAGCATATTCATGTTCATAATCAGAGGAGTAATAATATGCATAAAGGATCTGAACATATGATCTTCGACCAAGTAAACCAATTAGCATCAACTACAAGGAGTAATCAACACTACTAGCAAGCCACAGGTACCAATTTGTGGTTTTGATACAAGATTGGATACAAGAGACGAACTAGGGTTTTGAGAGGAGATGGTGCTGGTGAAGATGTTGATGGAGATTGACCCCCTCCCGATGAGAGGATCGTTGGTGACGATGTTGGTGATGATTTCCCCTCCCGGAGGGAAGTGTCCCCGACAGAACAGCTCCGCCGGAGCCCTAGATTGATTCCGCCAAGGTTCTGCCTCGTGGTGGCAGAGTTTCGTCCCGTAAGCTTACCCATGATTTTTTCCAGGGTAAAAGCTCTGATATACCAAAAGATGGGCACCGGAGGCCCAGGAGATAAGGGGGTGCGCCCTGTAGGGGGGGCCATCCTGTCTCCTGGACTGGGTGTGGGCCCCCTAGTGTATTTCTTTCGCTCAGTAATTCTTATTAATTCCAAAAAGATGTTTCGTGGAGTTTCAGGACTTTTGGAGCTGTGCAGAATAGGTTTCCAATGTTTGCTCCTTTTCCAGCCAGAATTCCAGCTGCCGGCATTCCCCCTCTTCATGGTAAACCTTGTAAAATAAGAGAGAATAGCCATAAGTATTGAGATATAATGTGTAATAACAGCTCAAAATGCAATAAATATTGATATAAAAGCATGATGCAAAATGGACGTATCACTTTGCTTGCAACTGCACCAGCTGACCGCCCCATCATTCAAAATATACACGTATCTGGTTTGTGAATTGGAGTCATCCAGATCTGTGTCGAAGCTAGCATCGACATAACCCTTTACGACGAGCTTTTCATCACCTCCATAAACGAGAAACATATCCTTAGTCCTTTTCAGGTACTTCAGGATATTCTTGACCGTTGTCCAGTGTTCCATGCCGGGATTACTTTGGTATCTCCCTACCAAACTTACGAAAAGGTTTACATCAGGTATGGTACACATCATGGCATACATAATATACCCTATGGCTGAGGCATAGGGGATGACACTCATATTTTCTCCATCTTCTGTCGTGGTCGGGCTTTGAGCCGTGCTCAATCTCACACCTTGTAAAACAGGCAAGAACCCCTTCTTGGACTGATCCATATTGAACTTCTTCAATATCTTATCAAGGTATGTGCTTTGTGAAAGACCTATGAGGCATCTCGATCTATCTCTATAGATCTTGATGCCTAATATGTAAGCAGCTTTTCCAAGGTCCTTCATTGAAAAACACTTATTCAAGTAGGCTGTTATGCTTTCCAAAAGTTCTATATCATTTCCCATTAATAGTATGTCATCCACATATAATATGAGAAATGCTACAGAGCTCCCACTCACTTTCTTGTAAACGCAGGCTTCTCCATAAGTCTGCATAAACCCAAACGATTTGATCATTTCATCAAAGCGAATGTTCCAACTCCGAGATGCTTGCACCAGCCCATAGATGGAGCGCTAGAGCTTTCATACCTTGTTAGCATTCTTAGGATCGACAAAACCTTCCGGCTGCATCATATACAATTCTTCCTTAAGGAAGCCGTTAAGGAATGCCGTTTTGACATCCATTTGCCATATTTCATAATCATAGAATGCGGAAATTGCTAACATGATTCAGACGGACTTCAGCTTTGCTATGGGTGAGAAGGTCTCATCGTAGTCAACCCCTTGAACTTGTCGATAACCCTTAGCGACAAGCCGAGCTTTATAGATGGTCACATTACCATCCACGTCAGTCTTCTTCTTGAAGATCCATTTATTTTCTATGGCTCACCGATCATCGGGTAAGTCTGTCAAAGTCCATACTTTGTTTTCATACATGAATCCTATCTCGGATTTCATGGCTTCAAGCCATTTGTTGGAATCTAGGCCCGCCATCGCTTCTTCATAGTTCGAAGGTTCACCGTTGTCTAACAACATGATTTCCAGGACAGGGTTGCCATACCATTCTGGTGTGGAACGTGTCCTTGTGGACCTA
This sequence comes from Triticum aestivum, assembly GCF_018294505.1. NCBI lineage: Eukaryota > Viridiplantae > Streptophyta > Magnoliopsida > Poales > Poaceae > Triticum > Triticum aestivum. Next base: position 562,799,388 of record NC_057810.1, on the reverse strand, counting down.
CGAAGTTCAGTAGCAACTTGATCCAAAGTTCCTTGATCATCATCATTGACTTCCTCTCTAGTCGGTGCAGGCAAGACAGAAACATTTTCCTGAGCTGCGCTACTTTCCTGTTCAAGAGGCAGTACTTCATCAAGTTCTACTTTCCTCCCACTTACTTCTTTTGAGAGAAACTCTTTCTCCAGAAATGATCCATTCTTGGCAACAAAGATCTTGCCTTCGGATCTGAGGTAGAAGGTATACCCAATGGTTTCCTTAGGGTATCCTATGAAGACGCATTTTTCTGACTTGGGTTCGAGCTTTTCAGGTTGAAGTTTCTTGACATAAGCATCGCATCCCCAAACTTTTAGAAACGACAGCTTAGGTTTCTTCCCAAACCATAATTCATATGGTGTTGTCTCAACGGATTTAGATGGTGCCCTATTTAAAGTGAATGTGGCTGTCTCTAAAGCATAACCCCAAAATGATAGCGACAAATCGGTAAGAGACATTATAGATCACACCATATCCAATAGAGTGCGATTACGACGTTCGGACACACCATTACGCTGAGGTGTTCCAGGCATCGTGAGTTGTGAAACAATTCCACATTTCCTTAAGTGCGTACCAAACTCGTGACTCAAATATTCTCCCCCATGATCTGATCATAAGAACTTTATTTTCCTGTCACGTTGATTCTCCACCTCACTCTGAAATTCCTTGAACTTTTCAAAGGTCTCAGACTTGTGTTTCATTAAGTAGACATACCCATATCTACTTAAGTCATCAGTGAGGTTGAGAACATAACGATAGCCACCGCGAGCCTCAACCCTCATTGGACCGCCCACATTAGTATGTATGATTTCCAACAAGTTGGTTGCTTGCTCTATTGTTCCGGAGAACGAAGTCTTGGTCATCTTGCCCACGAGGCATGGTTCGCATGTGTCAAATGATTCATAAGCAAGAGACTCCAAAAGTCCATCTGCATGGAGTTTCTTCATGCGTTTGACACCAATGCGACCAACGCGGCAGTGCCACAAGTATGTGGGACTATCATTATTAACCTTACATCTTTTGGTATTCACAATATGAATATGTGTAACATCACGTTCGAGATTCAATAAGAATAAACCATTGACCAGCGGGGCATGACCATAAAACATATCTCTCAAATAAATAGAACAACCATTATTCTCGGATTTAAATGAGTAGCCATCTCACATTAAGATAGATCCAGATACAATTCATGCTCAAAGCTAGCACTAAATTACAATTATTGAGGTTTAAAACTAATCCCGTAGGTAAATGTAGAGGTAGCGTGCCGACGGCGATCACATCGACCTTGGAACCATTCCCGACGCGCATTGTCACCTCGTCCTTCACCAGTCTCTGCTTATTCCGTAGCTCTTGTTTTGAGTTACAAATATGAGCAACCGCACCGGTATCAAATACCCAGGAGCTACTACGAGTACTGGTAAGGTACACATCAATAACATGTATATCACATACACCTTTGGTGTTGCCGGCCTTCTTGTCCGCTAAGTACATGGGGCAGTTCTGCTTCAAGTGACCATTTCCCTTGCAATAAAAGCACCGAGTCTCGGGCTTGCGTCCATTGTTTGGCTTCTTCCCGGCAACTAATTTACCGGGTGCGGCAACTATTGGAAATATGCCCTAGAGGCAATAATACAATGGTTATTATTATATTTCCTTATTCATGATAATGTCTATTGTTCATGCTATAATTGTATTAACTGGAAACCGTAATACATGTGTATATACATAGACCACAACATGTCCCTAGTGAGCCTCTAGTTGACTAGCTCGTTGATCAATAGATGGTTATGGTTTCCTAACCATGGACATTGGATGTCATTGATAACGGGATCACATCATTAGATGAATGATGTGATGGACAAGACCCAATCGTAAGCATAGCACAAGATCGTGTAGTTCGTTTGCTAAGAGCTTTTCTAATGTCAAGTATCATTTCCTTAGACCATGAGATTGTGCAACTCCCAGATACCGTAGGAATGCTTTGTGTGTACCAAACATCACAACATAACTGGGTGGCTATAAAGGTGCACTACAGGTATCTCCGAAAGTATCTGTTGGGTTGGCACGAATCGAGACTGGGATTTGTCACTCCGTATGATGGAGAGGTATCTCTGGGCCCACTCGATAATGCATCATCATAATGAGATCAATGTGACTAAGGAGCTAGTCACGGGATCATGCGTTACGGAACGAGTAAAGAGACTTGCCGGTAACGAGATTGAACGAGGTATTGGGATACCGATGATCGAATCTCGGGCAAGTAACATACCGGTGGACAAAGGGAATTGTATACAGGATTGATTGAATCTCCGACATAGTGGTTCATCTGAGGAGATCATCATGGAACATGTGGGAGCCAATATGGGTATCCAGATCCCGCTATTGGTTATTGGCCGGAGAGGTATCTCGGTCATGTCTGCATGGTTCCCGAACCCGTAGGGTCTACACACTTAAGGTTCAGTGATGCTAGAGTTATTATGGGAATAGTATGTGGTTACCGAAGGTTGTTCGGAGTCCCGGATGAGATCCGGACGTGACGAGGAACTCCGGAATGGTCCGAAGGTGAAGACCGATATATTGGACGAAGGGTATTGGAGCCCGGAATTGTTCTGGGAGTACCAGGTGACGACCAGCGTGTCTGGAAGGGGTTTCAGAGGCCCCGGCAAGCGTTGGGGGGCCTTATGGGCAGAGGGGAGGGGGCACATCAGCCCACTAAGGTGCTGAGCACCCCTCCCACCCCATCTCACGTAACCTGGAGAGGTGGGGGTGCCTCCCCTAGGCAGCCACCCCTCCCGGCTTGGGGGGAAAGTTTCCTAGGGGCGGGGGCGCCCAAAACCCAACTAGGGTTTCCCCTGTGGCCGCCGGCCCTACCCTAGGGAAACCCTAGGGCGTCTCCTCCTCCCCCTTCCCCTATATATAGTGAGGGAGAGAGAGGGTAGCGGAACCCCTTCCCTGGCGCAGCCCCTCTCTCCTCCAACTCTTCCTCCTCCTCCATAGTGCTTGGCGAAGCCCTACAGGAGAACCACTAGCTCCACCACCACGCCGTCGTGCTGCCGGAGCTCTCCCTCAACTTCTCCTCTCCCCGTGCTAGATCAAGAAGGAGGAGATGTCCCCGGGCTGTATGTGTGTTGAACGCGGAGGCACCGTCCGTTCGGCGCTAGATAGGATCTTCCGCTATTTGAATCATTGCAAGTATGACTCCATCAACCGTGTTCTTGTAACGCTTCAGCTTAGCGATCTTCAAGTATATGAAGATGCTCTCCCTTCTCTCTCTCGTTGCTAGCATCTCCTAGATTGATCTTGGTGACACGTAGGAAAATTTTGAATTATTGCTACGTTCCCCAATAGTGGCATCATGAACTAGGTCTATGCGTATATTCTATGCATGAGTAGAACACAAGTAGTTGTGGGTGATGGTTTGTTCAATTTGCTTACCGCCCTATCTTGGTTCGGCAGCATTGTGGGATGAAGCGGCCCGGACCAACCTTACACGTATGCTTACGTGAGATAGGTTCCACCGACTGACATGCACTTGTTGCATAAGGTGGCTAGCGGGTGGCTGTCTCTCCAACTTTAGTCGGATCGGATTCGATGAAAAGGGTCCTTATGAAGGATAAATAGCAATTGGCATATCACCGTTGTGGCTTTTGCGTAGGTAAGAAACGTTCTTGCTAGAAACCCATAGCAGCCACGTAAAACATGCAACAACAATTAGAGGACGTCTAACTTGTTTTTGCAGGGTATGCTATGTGATGTGATATGGCCAAAAGAATGTGATGAATGATATATGTGATGTATGAGATTGATCATGTTCTTGTAATAGGAATCATGACTTGCATGTCGATGAGTATGACAACCGGCAAGAGCCATAGGAGTGGTCTTAATTTATTGTATGACCTGCATGTCAATGAAAACGCCATATAATTACTTTACTTTATTGCTAACCGTTAGCCATAGTTGTAGAAGTAATAGTTGGCGAGACAACCTCATGAAGACACGATGATGGAGATCATGGTGTCATGCCGGTGACGATGGTGATCATGCCGCGCCTCGAAGATGAATATCAAAGGCGCAAGATGATATTGGTCATATCATGTCACTTTATGATTTGCATGTGATGTTTGTCATGTTTACATCTTATTTGCTTAAGAACGACGGTAGCATAAATAAGATGATCCCTCACTAAAATTTCAAGAAAGTGTTCCCCCTAACTGTGCACCGTTGCGAAAGTTTGTTGTTTCGAAGCACCACGTGATGATCGGGTGTGATAGATTCTAACGTTCGCATACAACGGATGTAAGCTAGATTACACATGCAAATCACTTAGGTTGACTTGACGAGCCTAGCATGTACAGACATGGCCTCGGAACACAAGAGACCGAAAGGTCGAACATGAGTCGTATAGTAGATACGATCAACATGATGGCCGTATGCGACTCCCCTAGGCGACTCCCTCGGCGACCACCGCCGGTGGCCACTCCGGCGCCGGCGGCCACCACCCCCTCCCCTGTTACGGGCCACTCCGGCCGTGGCATCCACCATCTATTTATGGAGAGTCTCCTTCATTGGGATTTCTCCCCGGGTTTGGCGATTGAATCTCAGGTACGTGCCAAGTTTGGGTCTTCGGTCCACTTCTCTTGGGCAAACCCTGGATCCTCCAAGGAATTCTTCCTTGTTGTTTCTTTCTCGTCGGCTTCATTCAAGTTGACTGAAGAATCTGTGGCCCTAGCGCTACAATCTTGCATTGGCGGCCTCGCCTCAAGGTTTAGGGTTTTGCAACTAAGTGATCGTCGTTTCCGGTTCTCGGTTGCCTCCAACCGTGTGGGACACTTTATTTATGGTCTTAAGGATCGGATTTGGCCAGATTTTATCTGTCATTTTCATCTGTTTCATGGAGTCCCTGATCATGCTGGTGTTCATCATGAAGTTGGTTGGCATGCGGATAGTTTTCTTCATGAGGTGGGTTCCCGTCCTTTGGCTGTCAAATCGAAATGGCTCCAAGATCAATAGAGTAAATTTGACCAACTGAATTCGGTTGCTCAACATTTGGCGCCTTCACATGGTGATACTCAAAGTTCCTTGCCGGAGTTGAGTCGGCCGCCAGCCGCCGAAGGAATCTTTTTTGGGCAGTTCAATTTTCCGGTGATTGCAGATCAAGAGTTGAATATCTGGTTGGGAGATTTTGTTTGCTCTGGAAAGAAAAATGTGCATGTCCTGCCTTCTTTTAAGGGATCTCGTTTACGAGAATCATATTGGCAATCCATTTCTGATGAAAAGTTATTTCATATTATGGACGGTTGGCAAGCGGGTTATTCTAATGCTGAAGTCTCCTCTATGGTCCAGATTGTTGATGTCCCAACTCAAGACTATATTGATTCTCGCTTGCTCAAATGCTCCAACTGCTCGCATCATGGCCACCTTGCCCCAGACTACCCAGGTATTTTTTGCCAACGGTGCATCCGCCTTATCGATCAATGTTTATGTCCGGAATATCTTCCTGATCGGGGCGGCGCATGCATGTTGGGCCGTAAGCTGCAAACCTGTCTAGCGTGTAATAGCATGGACCATTTAAGCCGTAGTTGTCCTGGCATCCTGAGATGCAACATGTGTAACTTGTTGGGCCATGTTACCTGTCGGGGGGGATGGTCTGGGCCTGCCTACTATTGGCAGCCCAAGACCTTTAAACTACCTAGGCCTCGTCTAGTGGAACGGAAGGATATCAGCTGCCAGGGTCGGCGGGATATACACGGTAAAAACCAGGGTTTGTTATGGAAGGTGAAACAGAAAATCCCGTGTAGCTCTGACGTGGCCATTCCTCATTGCTTGATGCTCCGAATACCCCCCCCCCCCATTGCAGCTGTCAACTCCACCGCCCAGGGGGCCCAATCAGAAGCAGTCTCCCTAGTTTCATCCGCCTCCTCCCTCTCCTCTGCCCCTGCATCCCCTGCTCCAAGACCGGAGTCCTCAAAAAACCCTACTGGTGTCGCCATGGCGAATTTTCCAGTCAGGCCGTTTGCCTTCACCCCCGTCGGCTCACACATTGAGCGAGGGCCAGATCATCGCCTGCAGAGGAGCACCATGGTGGTAGATGAGGCGCCGCTGAACCATGAGAGGTATGCTCTGATTGAGATCACTCCACCTGTTCCAGATCATCAGAAAAGGTTTTGGTTAGAGGAAGTCTGCCGGATTATTAGAGAGGATTTGTAGTATCAGATTGAGGACGAGTTTGTTTATCCGATCGCAGTGGGTTGTGTTGCTTTTCTTGATGTTCAGAGTAGAGATGACACCATTAGAGAGGGGCCGCATGCATTGACTGATGATTCTTACTTCACATTAATCCCTCATGAAGAGGGGATTAACATGAGAATGCCTGCTTTTCAATATGAAGTCTGGATTTTGATGCTTGCTTTTCCTATGGATTATATGACTGAACATTATGTTCATAAGGCGGTCTCGCGCTTTGATAAACTGCTGTCATGGCCACGACCGAACGAGGATAAAGCTAGGGTTCTAGTCAAGTGCCACATTAAGGATATTGTTAAAGTCCCCCATAGTCTGCTTGTCACCAAGGTTGGAATGCTGCCGGGTTTGGGCCGCTCTTGGTATGTCCCCATTTATTGTATGAATGGCAGAGATACTGTACCTGGCCTGCAAGGGACAGAGGATACTCCCCCTCTCTTGAATGCTTCTCCACACCCGTACGCTCTGCCCTACTATACGATCATGCAGCAAGCTAGAATCAATGAGATGGAGGCCCAGCAAGTAGCTAATGAGGCAGCATGGAATGGCAATCAGCACGTCCAGGATCAGGATCATCTCAATGGCTGGAGTCCGTGGCCAGTGGTGCCACCGCCGTACACAGGATTCAGTTTCAGAACCTATTTTGAGTATGATGGTCCGTCCTTGATGGATGGTGTGCCACAGGAACATAATCTGGTTGACAATCTGTCTGATGTGTGGTCTGAGGTTTCTTATGTCGAGGAGCTGGCTGATAATTTCATAAATGGTGTCCCCTCTGCAGCCCATGCCTTCGTCCGAGCTGGAGGCTCTGTTTCTGCTGTGTTCTTTGTCGCTGACAGTGATTTGCTCGCATGGATGGGGGGGATGTTAAAGAGGATATACACTAGAGCTATACTACCTGCAGAGACCCCTCAAACAATGTGCTATCCTCTTAACCCTTTCACTGGCATTCAGCTCCAATTGGATCGTATGCGCTTGGCTGTGCTCGCCCATATGCAGCCTGAATTTGATGTCTTTGGACGCATCTTTGGTTCAGTTTTTCAGATGGGTAATGTGACTGTTCTGTCTGCTTGGTTTGGAGAACCTACATCTGATCTGCCTTTGCTTGAAACCCCAATGCTGGCCCCCACTGTGAGTTTGGAAGTCCCTGGTTCTGTGGCTCACGATGCAGGCCCAATCGGGCGTATGATGCTCAAGGAGACAACCAATGTGGACACGGTTCTCCTTCGTCGTAGTGCACGCGCAAACAAGTACGATGGGTTCAGGGTGCCACCGCTGTCTGACAAGAGAATGCCATCTTCCAAGGTCAAGCCCAGAAAGGACCCTTCTCTTTCTAGCTCTTCTTCTGCTAGGAAAAATGAAAAGGTATCTAATACTGTCCCGCCTCCCACTTCTATCCATGCTATTCAGTCCATTGGGACTAATATGTGTGGTGTTCATCCGAGCCAGTTAAGTGAAGACAAGCTGCTTGCTATGCAAGAGATGCACAAGAGCAAAATTGGTGGTCCGGATGCAGCTTAAGGCGTGGAAAGTTCTATGCTGGAATGTTCGAGGGATTAACTCCGACAAGAAGCTTTTGGCGTTGCGCAATGCTATCAGTTGTAGTGGGTGTTCAGTTATTTGTCTGCAAGAAACTAAGCGCGCTACTTTCGATCTAGCTTTTGTTAAACTATTATGTCCAAAAAAATTGATAAGTTTGAGGTTGTGCCCTCCCAAGGGGCCTCTGGTGGTCTTATTGTGCTATGGGAAAGCTCTGTTTTCTCTGGATGTGTTTTTTGCTCTGAAATTTTTGCATTGGGCATTCAGCTATCCTCTGTGCACACTGGCAAGTCCTGGAAACTTGTTAATATCTATGGACCTTGCGCTGGGCCAGGCAGATCCGCTTTCACATCATGGCTGTTTGATCTGGATATACCTGATGATGAGGACTGGTTAATTTGTGGGGATTTCAATTATATTAGAGCGCCAGATAATCGCAACAAGCCAGGAGGAGATGCTAATGATATGCTCACGTTTAATGATTTCATACACGCCCAGGCTCTGGTTGAGTTACCAATTAAGGGCAGGCAATACACATGGAGTAATATGCAGTCTGATCCACTGCTCGAACAAATTGACTGGTTCTTCACCTCGTCTAACTGGACCTCCAACTATCCAAACACCACAGTGGGTCCCCTTCCTAAGCCATTGTATGATCATACACCCTGTGTGATTTCGATTGAATCCTCGGTCCCCAAGAGTAAGATATTTAGGTTTGAAAACTTCTGGCTTTCTCATCCGGGTTTTTTTGAGTTGGTTCGATCCACCTGGGAGAAACATTGCTTTGCACCGAATTCAGCTCAACACTTGTGCAAAAAACTTAAGAATCTAAGGTATGCCCTTAAGCGTTGGAGCAAACGGATATCTAGGCTGAACCTGTGTGTTGATAACACCAACTGGGCTCTCCTGGAACTTGACAATATCGAGGACAAAAGGCCACTCACAGTGCCCGAAGCAAACTTCAGAGATATTCTCAAACCCTTCTCGACTACAAACGAGAATATTGGAAAAAGATGTATACGGTCCGATGGTTTTCTTGCGGGGGTGACAACACCAAATTCTTTCATTCGGCGGCCTCAGAACGATATCGCAAGAACTCCATATCCTCGCTGAAACTTCAAGACGGTACGGTCGTATCGGATCATTTGAGTAAAGCCAATGAGTTGTTCAGTACTTACAGAGAGAGATTGGGCACAAAATGTGAGTTTGAGATGAAATTTGATTTGTCTAGAATCACTAAAATGGTGGAGGGATTGGAGGAGCTAACCACGTCTTTCACACACGAGGAGATTGACAATGTGGTTAGAGAGATGCCATCGGATAGAGTGCCCGTCCCGGATGGCTTTAACGGGTGTTTTCTGAAATCGTGCTGGCACATTATCAAACATGACTTCTATAGATTATGCAATGATTTCTACGATGGTGCCATTGATCTCAGGAGTCTGAACTCGGGTTTCATAACTCTCATCCTGAAAACCCAGTCACCAGAAACTGCCAATGATTTCAGACCTATCACGCTGCTCAACTGTTGTCTGAAACTGATAACTAAACTGCTGGCTAACCGACTGCAAAAGCTGGTTCTCAAAATCATACATCGGAACCAATACGGTTTTTTGAAGGGGAGATCGATCCAGGACTGCCTGGCCTGGGCGTTTGAATACATACACCAGTGCCAGTCATCAGGGAGAGCGTGTTGCATCTTAAAATTAGACTTTGCGAAGGCCTTCGATACCATCCAGCATGAACCAATGATTGAGATCATGAAACATATGGGTTTCGATGAGAGGTGGTTGGGGTGGATCAAATGCATTTTTTCCTCTGGTAGCTCCTCGGTCTTGCTCAATGGAACCCCGGGGAAATAGTTTGATTGCCTTTGTGGGGTCCGGCAGGGAGATCCTTTGTCCCCTCTGATCTTTGTTCTCGCAGCGGACCTGCTTCAGTCAGCGATCAATGATGCCACACGGAATGGACTGCTACAGCTACCTCTCCCCACTTCTGACAGCAATTACCCCATTATTCAGTATGCAGACGACACAATCGCTATGCTCCCGGCTTCTGTCTCGCAAGCACAAGTTTTGAAGTCCATCCTAGTGGACTACGCGAAGTCGGTGGGCCTAAAAATAAACTTCCACAAGTCGACTTTAGTGCCCATCAACTCTGATCCGGTGCTGGCAGGGGAAATTGCTGCAATCTTTGGTTGCTCCATTGGAAGCATGCCGTTCACGTATTTGGGCCTGCCCATGGGCACCACGCGCCCGAGTTTGAATGATTTGATGCCAATGGTAGCCTCCGTTCAGCGTAAGATGCCTGCTGCAGTCTTGCTTCTGGACTATGGTTCCAAGCTTACGCTGCTCAACTCTGTGGTCACTTCCTTGGTTGTTTATGCCATGTGTTCCATCAAGATAAACCCCAGGATCATTGAGCCCATTGATAAGCTGAGGAGGTCGTGTCTTTGGGTGAGAAAGTCCGACGATGGGACCAAGAGTGGATCCTTGGCAGCTTGGGACATGGTGTGCAACCCCAAGAACAAAGGTGGCCCGGGGATCATTGACCTTAAACCCCAAAACCAAGGGCTACTGTTAAAGCAACTTCACAAGTTTTATAACAAACATGATGTTCCTTGGGTCAAACTGATTTGGGATTCATACTATGTGGATAAAATACCTCATGCCTTTGACCCGTGTGGGTCCTTCTGGTGGAGAGACCTCATGTCAATATCTGATATATACAGAGGAGTCACTAAATCAGAAGTGTTTTCTGGAGATACGATCCTGTTCTGGAAGGACAATTGGAGCACAGATACTCTTCAAGACAGATACCCGAGAGCATTTTCATTTGCTCGAAATCTGGATGTGTCTGTAAGACGTCTCCTGTCTTCGGAAAGGCTGGGAGAGGTGTTCCACCTGCCTCTATCATTAGAGGCTAAGAATGAGGTCATTCAAATTCAGTCGGAAACCCTTGAAATATCATTGGCTGAGGACAGGGATGTTTGGTCTTGTGTTTGGGGTGGGAAAAACTTTTGATCTTCCAAATATTATGAACACTGCTTTAGTCAGGTTCAGGCAGATGAGATCTTTGGTTTGATTTGGAAAACTAAGTGCACGATGCAATGGAAGGTGTTTCTGTGGCTGTTGTTGGCTGACAGGCTGAATACCAGGAATATGCTTCGACGAAGACACTTCAGAACCCATAATGATAACTATGCCTGTCTTCTCTGTAACCAGCCGCCCGAGGAAGACATTGCTCATCTCTTTTTCGCTTGCCCTTTTAGTCAGAGGTGCTGGGCTGCGCTGGGGATACATTGGCCAAATGAACCTGACTGGATTAAAATGGTGCATGAAGGCAAGAACAGGTGGACAAGGCCGATGTTTTTAGAAGTATTCACAATTGCTGCTTGGGGGATCTGGAAGGAGAGGAATGACAAACACTTCAGGGGGATTCAGCCTTCCTTTGATTCCTGGAGGAACAGATTCAAGAAGGATTTTGCTATGCTGGTTCATAGAGCAAAGCAGGAGCTGGCCCCCTACATCACTTTGATTGTAAACTTGCTTTGATTTTCTGTTCTGTTGAGTTGTATAGCTAACTCCCCCCACACCCCCTCTCACACAACATGTAATCTTGTACAGTCCTGGACACTCTAACCCTCTAACCTTATTTATTTTTAATACAAAGGCAGTGAGAGTTGCTCACTGTCATCAGTTCTAAAAAAACATGAAGATGTTCACCGATGATGACTAGTCCGTCTCACGTGATGATCGGACACGGCCTAGTTGACTCGGATCATGTATCACTTAGATGACTAGAGGGATGTCTATCTGAGTGGGAGTTCACTAAATAATTGATTAGATGAACTTAATTATCATGAACATAGTCAAAAGCTCTTTGCAAATTATGTCATAGCTTACGCTTTAGTTCTACTATTTAAGATATGTTCCTAGAGAAAATTTAGTTGAAAGTTGATAGTAGCAATTATGCGGACTGAGTCTGTAAACTGAGGATTGTCCTCAATGCTGCACAGAAGGATTATGTCTTTAATGCACCGCTCGGTGTGCTGAACCTCGAGCGTCGTCTGTGGATGTTGCGAACATCTGACATACACATTTTTGATCACTATGTGATAGTTCTGTGCGTAATGCATAAACGGTTTAGAATTGAGGCATCAAAGACGTTTTTGAAACGTCGCAGAACATATGAGATGTTCCAAGGACCGAAATTGGGATTTCAGGCTCGTGCCCACGTCAAGAGGTATGAGACCTCAGACAAGTTTCTTAAGCCTGCAAACTAAGGGAGAAAAGCTCAATCGTTGAGCATGTGCTTAGATTTTCTCAGTACTACAATTGCTTGAATCGAGTGGGAGTTAATCTTCCAGATGAGATGGTGATGGTTCTCCAAAGTCACTCCCACCAAGCTACTAGAGCTTCGTGATGAACTATAACATATCAGGGATAGATATGATGATCCTTGGGCTATTCACGACGTTTGACACCGCGAAAGTAGAAATCAAGTAGGAGCATCAATTGTTGATGGTTAGTAAAACCACTAGTTTCAAGAAGGGCAAGGGCAAGAAGGGATACTTCATGAAATGACAAATCAGTTGCTGCTCTAGTGAAGAAACGCAAGGTTGAACCCAAACCCGAGACTAAGTGCTTCTGTAATGAGGGGAACGGTCACTGAAGCAGAACTACCCTAGATACTTGGTAGATGAGATGGCTGGCAAGGTCGACAGAAGCATATTGGATATACATTATATTAATGTGTACTTTACTAGTACTCCTAGTAGCACCAGGGTATTAGATACCGGTTTGGTTGCTAAGTGTTAGTAACTCAAAATAAAAGGCTACAAAATAAACGGAGACTAGCTAAAGGTGAGATGACGATATGTGTTGGAAGTGTTTCCAAGGTTGATGTGATCAAACATCGCATGCTCCCTCTACCATCGGGATTGGTGTTAAACCTAAATAATTGTTATTTGGTGTTTGCATTGAGCATAGACATGATTGGATTATGTTTATCGCAATACGGTTATTCATTTAAGGAGAATAATGGTTACTCTGTTTATTTGAATAATACCTTCAATGGTATTGCACCTAAAATGAGTTTATTGAATCTCGATCGTAGTAATACACATGTTCATACCAAAAGATATAAGATAGTAATGATAGTATGTTCAATGGTATACACATGTTCAATGGTACTGCACCTAAAATGAGTTTATTGAGTCATATTGGTATAAAACGCATGAAGAAGCTCCATGTTGATGGATCTTTGGACTCACTCATTTTGAAAAGTTTGAGACATGCGAACCATGTCTATTGGTGTATACGCATGAAGAAACTCCATGTAGATGGATCGTTTGGACTCACTTGATTTTGAATCACTTGAGACATGCAAATCATACCACATGGGCAAGATGACTGAAAGGCCTCGTTTTAGTAAGATGGAACAAGAAAGCAACTTGTTGGAAGTAATACATTTTGATGTGTGCAGTCCAATGAGTGCTAAGGCACACAATGGATATCATTATTTTTTTTACTTCACAGATGATTTGAGTAGATGCTGAGTATATTTACTTGATGAAACACGAGTCTAGATTATTGAAAGGTTCAAATAATTTCAGAGTGAAGTTGAAGATCGCCGTGACAAGAGGATAAATTGTCTATGATATGATCATAGAGATGAATGTCTGAGTTACATGTTTGGTACACAATTAAGACATTGTGGAAATTGTTTCACAACTAATACCGCCTGGAACACCATAGTGTGATGGTGTATCCGAACATCATAGCTGCACCCTATTGGATATGGTGCATACCATGATGTTTCTTATCGAATTACCACTATCATTTATGGGTTAGGCATTAGAGACAACCACATTCACTTTAAATAGGGCACCACGTAACACCGTATGAACTATGGTTTAGAGAAACCTAAGCTGTCGTTTCTTAAAAGTTTGGGGCTGCGACGCTTATGTGAAAAGTTTTAGCCTGATAAGCTCGAACCCAAAGTGGATAAATGCATCTTCATAGGACACCCAAAACAGTTGGGTATACCTCCTATTTCAGATTCGGAAGCAAAAGTGATTGTTTCTAGAAACGGGTCCTTTCTCGAGGAAAAGTTTCTCTCAAAAGAATTGAGTGGGAGGATGCTGGAGACTTGATGAGGTTATTGAACCGTCACTTCAACTAGTGTGTAGCAGGGCACAAGAAGTTGTTCCTGTGGCGCCTACACCAGTTGAAGTGGAAGCTAATGATAGTGATCATGAAACTTCGGATCAAGTCACTACCAAACCTCATAGGTCGACAAGCATGCGTACTACTTCAGAGTGGTACGGTAATCCTGTCTTGGAGGTCATGTTGCTAGACAACAATGAACCTATGAGCTATGGAGAAGCGGTGGTGGGCCCAGATTCCAATGAATGGCTCGAGGCCATAAAATCCGAGAGATGATCCATGTATGAAAACAAATTATAGACTTTGGAAGAACTACTTGATGGTCGTAAGGCTGTTGGGTACAGATGGATTTTAAAAGGAAGACGGACAATGATGGAAAGTGTCACCATTAAGAAAGCTTGACTTGTCGCTAAGATGTTTTCCGACAAGTTCAAGGAGTTGACTACGATGAGACTTTCTCACTCGTAGCGATGCTAAGAGTCTATTGGAATTATATTAGCAGTTACTGCATTATTTATAAAATCTTGCAGATAGGATGTCAAAATATTGTTTCCTCGACGATTTTCTTGAGGAAAGGTTGTATGTGATACAACCAGAAGGTTTTGTCAATCCTAAAAGATGCTAACAAGTATGCAAAGCTCCAGCAATCCTTCTAAGGACTGGAGTAAGCATCTCGGAGTTGGAATATACGCTTTGATGAGATGATCAAAGATTTTGGAATTATACAAAGTTTATGAGAAACTTGTATTTCCAAAGAAGTGAGTGGGAGCACTATAGAATTTCTGATGAGTATATGTTGTTGACATATTGTTGATCAGAAATGATGTAGAATTTCTGGAAAGCATATAGGGTTGTTTGAAAAGTGTTTTTCAATGGAAAACCTAGATTAAGCTACTTGAACATTGAGCATCAACATCTATAAGGATAGATCAAAATCGTTTGATAGTACTTTCAAATGAATACATACCGTAACGAGATTTTGAAGGAGTTCAAAATAGATTGGCAAAGAAAGAGTTCTTGGTTGTGTTATAAGGTGTGAGTATTGAGTAAGACTCAAGACCTGACCATGGCAGAAGAGAGAGAAAGGACGAAGATTGTCCCCTATGCTTTAGACGTAGGCTCTATAGTATGCTGTGTTGTGTACCGCACCTGAAGTGTGCCTTGCCACGAGTCAGTCAAGGGGTACAAGAGTGATCCCGGAATGGATCACAGGACAGTGGTCAAAGTTATCCTTAGTAACTAGTGGACTAAGGAATTTTTCTCGATTATGGAGGTGGTAAAAGAGTTTGTCGTAAAGGGTTACGTCGATGCAAACTTTGACACTAATCTGGATGACTCTGAGTAGTAAACCGGATTCGTATAGTAGAGCAATTATTTGGAATAGTTCCAAATAGCGCATGGTAGCTGCATCTAAAAGATGACATAGAGATTTGTAAAGCACACACGGATCTGAAAGGTTCAGACCTGTTGACTAATAACCTCTCTCACAAGCGAGATATGATCAAACACCATGGGTGTTGGATTCAATATAACCACATAGTGATGTGAACTAGATTATTGACTCTAGTGCAAGTGGGAGACTGTTGGAAATATGCCCTAGAGGCAATAATAAAATGGTTATTATTATATTTACTTGTTCATGATAATTGTCTATTGTTCATGCTATAATTGTATTAACTGGAAACCGTAATACATGTGTGAATACATAGACCACAACATGTCCCTAGTGAGCCTCTAGTTGACAAGCTCGTTGATCAATAGATGGTTATGGTTTCCTGACCATGGACATTGGATGTCATTGATAACGGGATCACATCATTAGGAGAATGATGTGATGGACAAGACCCAATCGTAAGCATAGCACAAGATCGTGTAGTTCGTTTGCTAAGAGCTTTTCTAATGTCAAGTATCATTTCCTTAGACCATGAGATTGTGCAACTCCCGGATATCGTAGGAATGCTTTGGGTGTACCAAACGTTACAACGTAACTGGGTGGCTATAAAGGTGCACTACAGGTATCTCCGAAAGTATCTGTTGGGTTGGCACGAATTGAGACTGGGATTTGTCACACCGTATGACGGAGAGGTATCTCTGGGCCCACTCGGTAATGCATCATCATAATGAGCTCAATGTGACTAAGGAGTTAGTCACGGGATCATGCCTTATGGAATGAGTAAAGAGACTTGCCGGTAACGAGATTGAACGAGGTATTGGGATACCGACGATCGAATCTCGGGCAAGTAACATACCAGTGGACAAAGGGAATTGTATACGGGATTGATTGAATCCCCTACATAGTGGTTCATCCGATGAGATCATCGTGGAACATGTGGGAGCCAATATTTGTATCCAGATCCCACTATTGGTTATTGGCCGGAGAGGTATCTCGGTCAAATCTGCATGGTTCCCGAACCCGTAGGGTCTACACACTTAAGGTTCGGTGATGCTAGAGTTGTAATGGGAATAGTATGTGGTTACCAAAGGTTGTTCAGAGTCCCGTATGAGATCCCGGACGTGAAGAGGAACTCCGGAATGGTCCGGAGGTGAAGATCGATATATTGGACGAAGGGTATTGGAGTCCGGAATTGTTCTGGGAGTACCAGGTGATGACCTGCGTGTCCGAAAGGGGTTTTGGAGGCCCCGACAAGCGTTGGGGGGCCTGATGGGCCAAGGGGAGGGGGTACATCAGCCCACTAAGGGGCTGAGCGCCCCTCCCACCCTATCTCACGTAACCTGGAGAGGTGGGGGCGCCTCCCCTAGGGCAGCCACCCCTCCCGGCTTGGGGGGCAAGTTTCCTAGGGGTGGGGGCGCCCAAAACCCATCTAGGGTTTCCCCTATGGCCGCCGCCCCTCCCCTAGGGAAACCCTGGGGCGTCTCCTTCTCCCCCTTCCCCTATATATAGTGAGGGAGAGAGAGGGCAGCGGCACCCCTTCCCTGGCGCAGCCCCTCCCTCCTCCAACTCTTCCTCCTCCTCCATAGTGCTTGGCGAAGCCCTGCAGGAGAACCACAAGCTCCACCACCACGCCGTCTTGCTGCCGGAGCTCTCCCTCAACTTCTCCTCTCCCCTTGCTGGACCAAGAAGGAGGAGACGTCCCCGGGCTGTACGTGTGTTGAAGGCAGAGGTGCCATCCGTTCGGCGCTAGATCGGATCTTGCATGATTTGAATCGCCGCAAGTATGACTCCATCAACCGCGTTCTTGTAATGCTTCCGCTTAGCGATCTTCAAGGGTATGGAGATGCTCTCCCTTCTCTCTCTCATTGCTTGCATCTCCTAGATTGATCTTGGTGACACGTAGGAAAATTTTGAATTATTGCTACGTTCCCCAACAGCAACTCCCTTGCCATCCTTCTTGAAGTTCTTTTTACCCTTGCCTTTCTTGAAACTAGTGGTCTTATTCACCACCAACACTTGATGTTCCTTTTTAATTTCCACCTCCGCTGATTTCAGCATTGAATATAACTCAGGAATGGACTTCTCCAACCCCTGCATATTTTAGTTCATCACAAAGCTCTTGTAGCTAGGTGGGAGCGACTGGAGGATCCTATCAATGACCGAGTCATCTGGGAGATTAACTCCCAACTGAGACAAACGGTTGTGTAACCCGGACATAGTGAGTATATGCTCACTGACAGAACTGTTTTCCTCCATCTTACAACTATAGAACTTGTTGGAGACTTCATATCTCTCGACCCGGGCATGAGCTTCAAAAACCATTTTCAGCTCTTGGAACATCTCATATGCTCCGTGCTGCTCAAAACGCTTTTGGAGCCCCGGTTCTAAGCTGTAAAGCATGCCGCACTGAACTAGGGAGTAATCATCACTACGCGACTGCCAGACGTTCATCACGTCTTGAGTTGCTGGGAAAATGGGTGCTTCACCTAGCGGTGCTTCTAGGACATATGCTTTCTTGGCAGCTATGAGGATGATCCTCAAGTTCCGGACCCAGTCCGTATAGTTGCTACCATCGTCTTTCAGCTTGGTTTTCTCTAGGAACGCGTTGAAGTTGAGGGCAACATTAGTGTGGGCCATTTGATCTACAAGACATATTGCAAAGATTTTAGACTATGTTCATGATAATTAAGTTCATCTAATCAAATTATTTAATGAACTCCCACTCAGATAGACATCCCTCTAGTCATCTAAGTGATACATGATCCGAGTCAACTAGGTCGTGTCTGATCATCACGTGAGACGGACTAGTCATCATCGGTGAACATCTTCATGTTGATTGTATCTACTATACGACTCATGTTCGACCTTTCGGTCTCTTGTGTTCCGAGGCCATGTCTGTATATGCTAGGCTCGTCAAGTCAACCTAAGTGTTTTGCATGTGTAAATCTGACTTACACCTGTTGTATGCGAACGTTAGAATCTATCACAACCGATCATCACGTGGTGCTTCAAAACAACGAACTTTCGCAATGGTGCACAGTTAGGGGGGACACTTTCTTGAAATTTTATGAGGGATCATCTTATTTATGCCACCGTCGTTCTAAGCAAATAAGATGTAAACATGACAAACATTCGGTATCTGCATACTAATTCCCATAACAACTCTAGTGTCACCGAACCTTAAGTGTGTAGACCCTGGGTTCGGGAATCATGCGGACATGACCGAGACAGCTCCGACCAATAACCAACAGCAGGATCTGGATACCCATGTTGGCTCCCACATGTTCCATGATGATCTCATCGGATGAACCATGATATCGGGGATTCAATCAATCCCATATACAATTCCCTTTGTCAATCGATATGTTACTTGATTCGATCATCGGTATCCCAATACCTCGTTCAATCTCGTTACCGGCAAGTCATTTTACTCGTTCTGTAATGCATGATCCCGTGACTAACTGCTTAGTCACATTGAGCTCATTATGATGATGCATTACCGAGTGGGCCCAGAGATACCTCTCCATCATACGGAGTGACAAATCCCAGTCTTGATTCGTGCCAACCCAACAGACAGT
Source organism: Triticum aestivum (assembly GCF_018294505.1). Taxonomy (NCBI): domain Eukaryota; kingdom Viridiplantae; phylum Streptophyta; class Magnoliopsida; order Poales; family Poaceae; genus Triticum; species Triticum aestivum. Next base: position 562,780,435 of record NC_057810.1, on the reverse strand, counting down.
TTCGGAGATACCTGTAGTGTACCTTTATAGCCACCCAGTTACGTTGTGACGTTTGGTACACCCAAAGCATTCCTACGGTATCCGGGAGTTGCACAATCTCATGGTCTAAGGAAATGATACTTGACATTAGAAAAGCTTTTAGCAAACGAAGTACATGATCTTGTGCTACGCTTAGGATTGGGTCTTGTCCATCACATCATTCTCCTAATGATGTGATCCCGTTATCAATGACATCTAATGTCCATGGTCAGGAAACCGCAACCATCTATTGATCAACGAGCTAGCCAACTAGAGGCTCACTAGGGACATATTCTAGTCTATGTATTCACACATGTATTACGGTTTCCGGTCAATACAATTATAGCATGAACAATAGACAATTATCATGAACAAGGAAATATAATAATAACCATTTTATTATTGCCTCTAGGGCATATTTCCAACAGGAAGGGGAAGGCTGAATCCCCCCTTTCCTTTCCCCCCACTTGGGAGGCTACCATGGGAAGTGCGCCAGCCCCTTGTGGGCTGGTGTGCTCCCCTCTAACGGCCCAATAGGCCCATTACCCTCCCGAGGGTGTCCGGTACCCCCTCCGGTATTCTGATGACGACCCGGTACACCTCCGAAACACTTCCGGCATTCAAATACCATCGTCCTGTATATCAATCTTTACCTCTCGACCATTTCGAGACTCCTCACCATGTTCGTGATCTCATCCGGGACTCCAAACAACATTCGGTCACCAAATCATATAACTCATATAACACTATATCGTTAACGAATGTTAAGCGTGCGGACCCTACGAGTTCGAGAACTATGTAGACATGACCGAGACACCTCTCCAGTAAATAACCAATAGCGAACCTGGATACCCATATTGTCTCCTACATATTCTACGAAGATCTTTATCGGTTGAACCTTATGACAACATACGTAATTCCCTTTGTCCATCGGTATATTACTTGCTCGAGATTCGATCGTCGATATCTTCATACCTAGTTCAATCTCGTTATCAGCAAGTCTCTTTACTCGTTCCGTAATACATCATCTTGCAACTAACTCCTTAGTCACTTTGCTTGGGAGGTTTCTTATGATGTGTATTACCGAGAGGGCCTAGAGATACCCCCCCGATACTCGGAGTGACAAATCCTAATCTCGATCTATGACAACTCAACAAACACCTTCGGAGATACCTGCAGAGCATCCTTATGATCACCCAGTTATGTTGTGATGTTTGATAGCACACAAGGTATTCCTCCGGTATACGGGAGTTGCATAATCTCATAGTTGAAGGAATATATGTGTCAACAAGAAAGCAATAGCAATAAACTAAACGATCGATATGCTAAGCTAACGGATGGGTCTTGTCCATCACATCATTCTCCTAATGATATGATCCCGTTATCAGATGACAACACATGTCTATGGTTAGGAAACCTTAACCATCTTTGATCAACGAGCTAGTCTAGTAGAGGCGCACTAGGGACACGGTATTTTTTTATGTATTTACACATGTATTTAAGTTTTCGATCAATAAAATTCTAGCATGAATAATAAACATTTATCATGAACAAGGAAATATAAAATAACAACTTTATTATTGCCTCTAGGGCATATTTCCTTCACCTTTCCCTCCCGCACCGATCTGCGCCGCTCTAGAGTGTTAGCGCCCGCATTCATGCCCGACCAGAGCGGACGCGACCGTTCACTAGCACCGACACTGAAGCGGCACACCGGTCGAGAGAGCGTCTCTCGTGCCGCTTTCCGTTGCAGGCGGGTGCCGTGCATTCAAATGACACGATGGCCGCCTGTCCGTCCGTCTCCCACCCATATTGATGGCACACGGTTGCTGAGGCATCTTCTCCGGCGCCACCTGTCCATCCCTCTGCCGCCCACCATTGCTATATAAACCGCTATCCCGGCCATAGCCACAGTCATCCATCTCCGATCCCTCTCCGTGCCATTCTCACCATGGAATCTTCCCCTGCCAAAGCTCTCTGGGACAGGCTGACGTCGGACCAGGAGAAGGAGATGGCCGCCATTGCTGTCGGCTGGCAGCCAGAGGACGACGACATCCAAATGGAGGATGCTGCCGACGACGAACCAGTGGCACCCTCTTCCTCCTCCACACCACCCTCGCCAGTGCATTGCACCATGACCATCGGCGAGGCCCGTGCCCATTACATGGACATGGTGCGGGAGGAGCTGTTCTGGGAGCCGCAGGCCGACGCCGCCTGCAACAACCACGTCCTGCAGTAACACATGCAGGCGGAGGAGGAGCTCGCTGCCGGCAGGGCTGTCGCGCCAGACAATGGACCCCGCGGAGCAGGAGGCGCTGCTCGAGTCCTACCGCACCGACCGCGAGATCCGCCTCGCTCGCTGGCGGTAACGTCAGCGGGTGGCGGAGGTGGTGGCCGCATACAAGGAGAGTGACGACGCGGGCGAGGCAGTGTTCGACGAGACCGAGGAGGAGTAGGAGGAGGACATCGCCGAGTCCGCGCCCTGCCGCGACGACCACGAAGCCAGCACGTCTGAGGGCGCCGCGGAGAGCAAGAAAGAGTAGTGCATGGTAGGTCGCGGCCGCTCGTGTCCCAGGAAGGCCACCACTCCTCCCCTCCCGTCGACGCCAAGATTGGTGGGTTCAACATCGTCGGCCGATTAGTCGCTTGGTGGCGATGTGGAGGCGGACAACTTCACCTCCTGGGCCTCGGGGGCGGAGCTGGAGAGCGCCGAGGCGGAACTGTAGATGGTGAGGTTTCAGTTCTTGGGGCTCATCGGCGGACACAGATAACGGGCGCCGGCGACCATTTAGATTAGGTAATAACTATACCCGCAGAGTCGGACTAGCACCGCTTTGATGTAAATGTAGTGAAATCCGTCATGTTTCTATGAAATCCGGATGTGTTTACATGAAATCAGCTCGTTTTGATCAAATTTCGTCCAGTTAGTTCGAGTTGTAGTCAAAATATATGCGGCTACGGTTGGATGGCGGCCTTCCGCATCCGTGTCCGTGGACTGGCCCACTATCTGCGGACGGATGCGGGAGGAAACCATGACGTGTTAGTCTAGCATATTAGTTGGCGTGTAGATTAGTACGGCCTAGAGTATTAGTGGGTGTGTTAGTCTAGCAGATTAATCGAGGTCGATCCCAAAAGCTCGTTTCAGTTTGAATTTAAAGACGCTTTCTATGGATTTCTCTATTGTGTCAATCGCATAGGTCAGAATGCGTTTTCTACGTCTCTTCCTTGTGTCTCTTTTCTTTTCTTTTTTAGTTTTTCTTCCTGTGTGTGACACTTTTTTTGTGTGTTGGTGTGTGGGTGTGTTCACGCGTGAGCATGCTGAGAGAGATGACACCACAATATAAGATGCAATTTATTATTAATATGTTGAGAGACGATTAACATGAATATATACATGCAAATTATTTGTAATCTGAGTGCAAATAACACCATATTTGTGCACATTTTGTCCTTATTTGTTCCGTTTATCATTATCTTTCTTCTTAAAGGGTCCAGTGCCACTAATTAAATCTTTCTTAGAAATTCATTGATTTTGTTTTAGTTTATATTTTATTTTCTTTCCCTTTTAAGGGTAATATCAATGTCCTAATTCCTTTTTAGGAAATTTCTTATTTGCAAAATTCCTCTATTACATGTTTATTCTTGCAAATTATTTAATAGTGTAATTTTGTGTAAATCGTGTGTTCATTAGTTTCTTTCTTCTTAAAGGGTAATACCAATACCACTAATTTATTTTTTCTCAGAAAACTTCATTATTTTGATTTTGTTTTAGTTTTTGTTTCATTTCATTTCTTATTTAAGAAAAATATATTTAATATCACTTATTCGTTCTTCCATAGAAAACTTCATTATTTGATTTAGTTTTCTTTTATTTTGAAGGGTAATACCAATGTCACTAATTCATTCTTTCTTAAGAACTTTAGTATCTTATACTTTGTTTCATTTATTTTTATTTTTGTGGTAATACTAATGTCACTAATTAATTCCTTCTTAGAAACTTTTATTTTTAAGAAATTCCACTATTTTATACTTATTCTTGCATATTATAGAAAAAGCAACTTTTATGTAAATTGTGTGCTAAATTTGCAATTATTTGTTTTATTTTCTTAATTTTCTTTTTTGTGTAAAAAATCCACTATTATGTAATTATTTTAGCATATTAAAAAGTGTAATTTTGTGTATAATGTGTGCAAATATTATTCATTATTTGTTTTAATTTATTTTTTCATATTTCTATCTTTGAAGGGTAATACAAATGCGAATAAGTTAGTCTTTCTTAGAAATCTTCCATTTTCTTTATTTTTATTTCCATATATAAGTATACAAGTTAAGAAGATAATGCTTTCTAATTGCAAAGAGGAGTCCACAGACAACTTCGTTGGCATATATGCAAATATAAACTAAGGAAACATAGATTTTTGGAGCTGGAACTAATTTACGACCTTAAAGGGAGAACTCATTACACCAAAACTTGGAAGCAATGAGAAACTCCAATAAAAGCGAAAGCTCACTTTGATGAAAATCTTAAATTTACAACATTGCATTCATTGTAGCTTGTTCACATTAAAAGATATGATACGCCCTGTGCATATACAACAGGCTCTCTTCTTCTACATAGATATGCCAATAATTCTTATACGCACCTATGACCTAGATGGACAACAAGTAAACAAACACCCTGGTTATGGGTTTGACAAAAATATCTTACACACTACTTTGTACTTTCTCTCAAAAAAATGAATATAGTATATATTTAAGCAGTTCGGGACTAAATAAGAAGCATGGTACATTGAAAAGATTCTCAACCATCCTGCAATAGAAAAATATTACTATCATCATCCAAGCATTTGAAAGCTCAAGAGTGTGCTACTAATACAATTAAATATATCTTATGGATGCAAGAAACTCTTTACTTTTAATACCTACACATAATTGGAAGTCCATAAGTAACTGAGTTAATCTTTAGATGAGGTCCAAAAAAAATTATGTTCACTTTAGAATAACCGAGACAAAAGTTCAGGTGAGAAGTCTCATATCACAACACAACATAATATTGGCACAAATATCTTTTATGGGTCGTCGGAGCAGGAGCGACTTGGTTTCGGCCACATCCAAATGGTACGTCTATCCTCACATCTGGAGCAGACTAAAAAGAACAGTGAACAATTTCACCATCAAGAATGGGACTCGGTAGCTACAAAGAGTTATTTGATTCTACACAAAGTAGTACAGTGCTGCAACCCACAAAATTAACTCTTACCAGTTCAGATTTGTTATTTGTATAATGTAATCAAGACTAAAGCTGATAACAGTTCTAACAGTTCCAGGTCACACAAATTCACTAAGCATTACATAAGTTTGTTTCGTGTGACAAACTCTTATGATCTCAACTGCATGCCATATCTTAATTTCCTATGTCATTCACTGCAAATTTTAGAACGTTGTTACAAAATTTCATGATGTGGATGCTATCTATAAGTCCATGAGCAGTGTGAATAAGAGGTTTTGCACATACCATTTGGATGTGGGCGAGGTCCCGGAGTGCCCACCTAAACTTGGGATTATTCTGAAGTTCTCACCTGAACTTTGGTCTCAGTTAGAACCCAATGGTCATTAAAACCACATTAAGAAAATGTTAGGACACACAAAAGGAAGAAATCATCTTAATTAGCAAAGAACGTCCAAACTAAACATGGATAACATGAGGTACAATTTTAACAATATTGGTAAATTTACCCTAAGAATCAGGGCAGAGCACAAGTCACAGGCTGCATCCATCAGTATAATGAGCACTTTGTCTGTACTGCAACTACTACTCTGCAATTGCCGTTCTTGGCATGGGACTTGAAGCATTGTCAAGAACAAGTCAAGAATTCGGCTAAGATTGTTTGCTTCAACTGAAAAGTTGAAGGGCATCATGTTAGATCTTGCCCATTGAAGAAGAAGCCCATTAGTGACAAGCAACAAGGGAAGCGGCCACAAGTTCACTCTCATGCTCAACCTCAAGTTGAAGAAAGGCCTCTTCCCAAGAAGACTCAATCTAATGCTTCTCAAGTTGAGAAATCAAGTGATAAGAAAGTGAAGAGTAGACGTTGCTACCTATGTCGTCAGAAAGGTCACGTCACTTCTTCATGCATGAATGGTACCTTATCCAACCCTATTCTAATTGATGATATCTATTCTCTTGGAAAGGATAAGGTTGGCAATGTGTTTGCCAAATTTGTTGGTACTCAAAGTGGTGTCAAGAAAAGAACCATTTGGGTAGCCAAGCCTATTGTGACCTACCTCTTAGGACCCAACTTGGTTGGGGACCAACTAGCTCAAAATTGAACAATAGGTGTTTTTGGAGGGCATTGGAGACTTGGCTACATTATGAAGAGTTAAGGGGACTTCATCATTCTTATTGTCTCAAGCCAAGTCAATTGGATTATCAAGTTTCTATCGTATATCCAATGTGCCTCCTTGCGGTAACTTGTACTTAAACTGTTTACATTGAAAGTTACTTGCCCCTTTGCATGTTTTGGTTTTGTTCCTTGCATGTGTTTGTATATGTTGTGCCTCCAATTTTCTTATCTTGAGAAATCAAGTATGTGTATGTTGGTTTGCACATCATGTATGTGTGTGTCGTGCGTTGAGCCTTTGTGCATCTTGTTTGTATCTTTGTTGGATCTTGAGAGAGATTAATGGAACATCCCACTTTGGGGGAGTGACGTGCTTTGTGCACCTCACAATCCTATAAATTTGTGTACATGAGGAATACCATCTAGTATTGATATTACAAGATTATCTAGTCTCTTTGTGGTATGCCTTCTCACGAGAAATTCAAATTCTAAATAGTCCATTAATTATCTCTTGTTGGATCCTCTTTTTGCATCTTGTAAGTTTTCATTGGTATCACATTATGGGGGAGTAATATGCTTTGTGTATATTGCAAGCCTACAAAATGTGCACATTTGAGATATTGTCACCTAGAGTTGATATTGTAGATTATCTTGTTCCTAGGTGGCATGTTAGCTCTACAAGTTGCAAGTTGCCTATGTGTTTGGTGTGAAGATGATGTCGGATATCCTTGCTATCTACCACCGGAAATTATTTCCAAATACTTCTTGTCTTTTGACAATTGGTACTCATTTATGTGTGGTAGAAATTATTGATCATCTTCACGGTGGAGTTTGCTTCTTATTGCCTTATCTCTTGCCAAGGAATGTATCAACTCCCTTTGTCTTCCATACCACTTGTGGATCTTGTTAATTTCTTGATCTTGTCTAGTGTTTTCTAGATATAGTGAAGGTGGTGATCCCACCTTGTGCATTTTGTATTCAAATGCAAATTTCCTATAACGCACTACTCTTGGGGGAGCTATCCTATTTTCTAACAAACACTCATCTTCCTTATCAAGTGTGTGTTGGTGGAGGTCAAGCCGTTTTCTTTTTGGTACTTTGTGCCAGCATGAAGCTTTATAGAGAGCTTGGTTTGTTTGGAACCATCCTCTCTTTTGGGAGTTTGATATCTTTTATTTAGTTTGTATCAATGGATATCTCATTCCTCCATGTATCTTTTATTGATATCCTCCAAGTGATTATTTGTTCATTAATATTTGGTATCTTTTCTTCACTTGGTAGTTCTTTGTCAATTGGTATTGGTTCTTGAAAGTCTTGAGCATGCATATTAACTTCATGTAGTTTCTTTGGCATGCTTTATTTCTTTGACCCAATATATAAGGCAAACTCCACCAAGTCTGAAATTGGATGAGATGTGCATGAAATTCATTTTCATATCTATATTCACATATTTATGTGGAGTTTGTCCTTTGTATTGTTGGTTCTATAACTCTTTGGTCCCAATGAGTTTGGGTACCATTTTGTTTGTGTTGTTGTTCTAGGAACAATTGGAGATGCATTGGATGCTCGGCTCACTCACAAGGAAGGTGGTGTCACCATGTGCTTATTGTACTCAAGCTAGGATGCTCAATGAACTACTATCTACTACCTTCAATTGGCTTCTTCTACATCCTTTCAATGATATCTCGGTAACAAATATCTATTCATGCATTCTTTTCTTGCATTCAACCTTGTGTAGGTTGCATCTTGGCATGATATTCATTCCATCTTGTGATACTTGTTTCCTTTTTCAAAGCATCTCAATGATCTCTTGTTGCTAGTTGTGATGTATTTGTTGTTCGTGTGGTTCGGCTTCATTTATATACAATAAGACCATATCTACCCATGTGCTATGCTTTCAAGCAAATATCTTATTGATATATTTATGACTTCCCTGTGGATATCTTGTGTGTACATCCTTCTTTGTGGATTGACATCATCGTGATCTTCATCTACCTAGAATCTTATACACTTGAGAGAAGTTGCATATCTAGTTGATATCCCTTTCTTCCACGTCCACCATTTCTTTCTCATATTTATTTTCCTTGTGGCTCCGTGAAAGCTTTTTCCTTGAGTGCTTGTCTTATCTTGTTGCTTCTTGATGCACTCTTGTGTGGTGAAGATCATTTTCCTCATGCTTGTCTTGACGAGGCTTTTGCCATCCTTTTGGTATCCCTCGTCTTGATGAGGATTTCCTTTTTTATCTTCACCATGGGTTGTCACAAGCTTGGTTGTTATTTCACTTTTTATTAAGCTTGTGTATCCTTTTGCTTGTTGTGTGTGTGTGGGGGGGGGGGGGGGAGGACATGTCTTGCACCTTGTATCTAATTTATCCAAGACTATGTTGATGCTTAATTCTCATCCTTATATTAGTCTTTTCAAGTGCTTTGCCATGACTCGCACGCTCATCTTGGTTGAGCCTATTTTTAAGTTGCCTCTTTTACATGTTGCTCAACCATGTGTTTGTTTCAAGTGCTAGGCTTTGTTTCATATATGCTCACTTGCACTTGTTGTGAGTTTCTATTGATTTTGGGGGAGTGACGATCCTATTTTGTGCCCATTGTATTCAAATACAAATATTCTTATTTGTGCACAAATCATGGGGAGCTTCTCTAGTTTCTTTAGAACACTCCTATGCTCATATCATAATATCTTTTATTCATGTGGCTCATAGGATATTTTGTCTAGTTGGTTCAATTGGTATATTTTGTTTGCTTGCTTCAATTGGTATCCTTTGATTGCCTGATTGCTTGTGTCTCTCTTTGATTTATCTTTGTGGCATATCTTTCTTTAGCAATCTTTGTGCCTCAATATAGTTTGTCTTCCTCCAAGTATTTAACTTTGGATATGTGTATGGAATTCCACTCTCTTGTTGAGAAATACACAATTTATGGAGGAACACAATTTATATTGGCCTTCTAAGCTTTTCATCCATTTTGGCAATCGATGCCAATGGGGGAGAAGTTTCAGAGAGTTTTGTGGAGAACTTTACAGAGTTATTTCTTCTTGCTTTGGTTTTGTTCCTAAGCATTTGCATCTCTTACACATGCATCATTGGTTGTTGCATTTCATGTTGATGCATAATTCCTTATATAAACTCTCTTGAAAGCGATTGTCATCAGTTACCAAAACAGGGGAGATTGAAATGACATGTTGTGCCCCCATGTGTGGTTTTGGTAATTGATGACATTCTCTATGGACTAATGGTTACATTGAGTTAGATTTAAAGGATTTGTCCATAGGCGTTTCTTGAAGTCCATGTGTTGGTTTCAAGGAGTTTATGAGTTGACCAAGGTGCTATTAAGGAATTATCCAAAGATTGGTCATGTGAGTGTTGAGCTTATTGCAAGCATGTCTTGAAGAAGAAGATGTGTGATCATTCATGTTTACCTTCCAGAGATCATCCAAATGAAGAGAGTTGGAAAGTTTCTGGGTTGATCAAGACTAAGTCAAGAGTGAATCAAGTTGATCAACACGCAAAGCGTACAAGATGTACCGAGAGGGATCAAGTGATCCGATGGTATGAGGAAGATCTCATACAACCCATGGAGGATAACATCAAGTGGTGATCGTCATCAAGATTGGGGTGTGCAAGTTCAAGTGGAGCATCACGAAGAGATCATCCTTGAAGCTTGCCGTCCATTGTAGTGGCAATGGACTTTTGAAGATGTGCCGAGGAGTGGCTCACCCATAGTGGAATATGGGGGAGCAATCATCTAGTCTTCTTTGAGCCAATGCAATTAAGAAATGTGGTCCAACTTGAGGGAGTCAAGACCGTCATCATCTAGATCAAGTGGACTATGTGCAAGGCAAAGGTTTGTCCTTGATAGGTTTTCTATTTTACCAGTCTCATGGTGTTAGTTGGAAGACCGGATTATAGGATTGATAGCCGTCCTATCAAGGGGGGCTCTCGAGTGAGTAGCTTGATCGTATTGTTCGGTGAGAGCTCCAACCATTGCATTCTTGGAATCATCATATTTCGTGGTTCTTGTTTGGATTTTCTCTTTGTGAGGTTTTAGAGCATGTGGTTATCTTCATGACATGCTCTAGTTCACCGAAAACTGGTTTCATATGCATCTTCTTTTGTGTTTTTGATGTTGGAGTTTTTGCCTGTCTTATTTGAGAAAGGGTTCTCACCATTTTATTTTGGATATTTTCTCAATTGCTATTTCTTGCTCTCTATCAAGATTGCGTTTGCTCTTGTCAATAGCTTTCCAACAAACTTGATTTCGTCGAATTCGGAGCTCGTATGTGAAAGTTATGGCTGTTTTGATCTTACCTGTTTTACTTAGACCGGTTGTACCGCTTCTTACACCAGTTGTACTGGCTGACCGGTACTACCGGTGTTTGGGGCTGTTTACCGCTCCAGAGTTAGTCCAATGGTTGTGCCGGCCATGTACCGCTCCACCACCCGACTAGTTTCTGTTTTGGAGAGGTTCTTGGGCGGTTGTTGGCCGATTTTACCGGTTAGTTCATTTTTAACCGGTACTATCGGTGCCACGGGCGGTTGTACCTCTTAGTGCTTTTCCTACATGTAGCTTTTATCTCTTCTTTGACCGGTTGTACCGGTACTTACACCGGTTGTATCGGTGCTACTGTTTTCTGCACATAAGGGGCAGATTCATGGGGACCTATAAAAGGGGATCTTCTTCCCCATTGGAGCCTATCCTTTGAGCTCATGTTCTTCCCCCACTATTGACCTTCTTCGAGATGGCTATATCTCAATCCCTCCATGGTTTCTTGCTAGTTTTTGGGGAAAATAGAGAGGAGATCTAGATCCACATTTCCACCAATCACTTTCTCCTCTATGTGAGTGGAACCCCTTGGGTGTAGATCTTGGAGTTCTTGGTCTTCTCCTTCTTGTTCTTCCTCTCACTTTCCTCCCTAGCATTAGTTGCTTTGGTGGGATTTGGGAGAGAAGGACTTGGGCACTCCGTGTGCCCTTGCCACTGCATTTGGTGCATCGGTTTGAGTTCTCCACGGTGATACGTGGAAGTTACAAGTTGAGAAGCTTATTAATTACTCTTGGGGTTCTTGGTACCCTTGAGCTTGTTCCTCTTGGTGCTTGGGCGCCCTAGACGGTTGGTGGTGTTCGGAGCTTAATCATTGTGGTGTAAAGCTTCGAACAAGTGTCGGGGTCTTCAATTAGGTTGTGGAGATCACGCCGAGCAATTTGACGGGTTCCGGTGACCGCCCCCAAGGGTTGCCAAAGTGTACGGGTTCGGTGACCGCCCCCAAGGGTTGCCATTTGTACGGGTTTGGTGACCGCCCTCAAGGGTCCCTTAGTGGAATCACAACATCTTGCATTGTGCGAGGGCGTGAGGAGATTACGGTGGCCCTAGTGGCTTCTTGGAGAGCATTGTGCCTCCACACCGCTCCAAACGGAGATTAGCATCTGCAAGGGTGTGAACTTCAGGATACATCGTCGTCTCCGCGTGCCTCGGTTATCTCTTACCCGAGCCCTTTACTTATGCACTTTACTTTGTGATAGCCATATTGTTTCATGTCATATATCCATAAGTTGTTGGTGCACATAGGTGAGCCTAGTTGTTGTAGGTTTTGTGCTTGATAAATTAACTGGTAGGTTTATTCTGCATTTGTTCAAGCCTAAACCGTAATTATTTTAAAGCGCCTATTCACCCCCCTCTAGGCGACATCCATGATCTTTCAGAATGCAAAACTAAAAAAATAGATAGGTAACCCAAAAACAATAGAGCAATGACCTTATATTAGCGGATATGCAACATACCCCGCATGAAGATGGAGGTTATAATAGTAGTGATTGTAAAATAATGATCTGCATCTTGAGTTGTTCATTATGCCATTCACACCATAACATTAAGAATCTTAGAACTGCTTCTGAGGTCCACGATACATATACCTTTGAGCAAATTAGGAAGATAATTATGTAGACAAAAGCAGGAAGGGGTTCCAAGCTCGCCATGGTGGTCGTTGGGTTGGTCTGTAGATGAGGCGTGGAGAGCACTACCACCAAATTGAGTGCATCAATGCTTTGGAATTGATGACCTTCCCACTTCACGATGAAGCACATCGCTAGTTCGAACTCCCTGGTCGCCGCCATAAGGGCCATGAAAACTTCCCGCGCTGCCTGCTCTATATGCCCCTTAAGTTGATGCCGCCGGCCATTGCCTTGCCGTGGAGAGTGAGAGATGAGTCGGGTAGCGTGGTGGTGGGTTAGTGGCGCTGCAGAGGAGGCTAAGCAAGAATCTTTGCGAACGCCGAGCCGAGTTGAACAAGCGCCGCACGGAACGGATCCCCGGCGCTAGCACCATAGACCGGTAGAGGCGAGGCTCAGCGATTGGCACAACGGCGCAGAGGGGAGGGCGCGGGGAGGAGCGAAGGTGGACGGGGAACTGGGTGTGGCGCGGCATCAAAGTGGAGGCGGGCGCGGTGGCGGAGGCGGCAACACTGTGGAAGGCGGATGCAGAAGGGGATTTGGGATTCAGGGAGCGGCTAGTGGATAGGCTGAAAAAAGGGAAGAGAACCGACGTGTGGTCAAACCGACTAAAGCCCATATCCACTTACAGGTGGGCCCACGAGCGCGGCTAGAAGCCTTGATCAACCACAACGTTGTAATTCTTGGGAGCTTAGAAACTGTAGAGATGGGGATAGTTTCATTTTATTGTTTTTCTTTACTTTTCTTTTAGTATATAAGTATAGGGCGATAGAAGGCTATAGAAAGGATAAGTTTCTATGTTCTATTATGTTACACATAGTTGCATAATATTATTTTCCTTTTTATTTTTTGGTTATTTAATTTAGTTTTCATATAAGGGGAGAAAAAGGGTGGAAGAACAGGCCAGCTAGGCCTTTGGATCCAGATCGAATCGTGGAGATCTATCTGATTGAACACCGAAATTTTTTAGACATCTCACATGTGGTGGCGGACATAAAAATAAAATAGAGGGCGTGGCCTTGAAAATCAGCTAATTTTTACATAGGAAAAAATTTTATTTTCCAAAATTCCGGGCACACCCGCTAGGCAGGCCACTGCTAACACGTAGTCGCCCCTTTTTTCATTGTCTTTCCTCTTTGAGGTAATATCAATGCTCTTAATTCGTTTCTCCTTAAAAAGATTTTTTTAGTTTTGTTTTACTTTTAGTGTTAATTTTGCTCCATCCCACAGCCAAAAGGTTGATGATGAGAACGTCATGTCTGTGGTGCATGTTCTGCACGCATGTGGACATGTTTACGTGCGTGTGTTGTCTGCATGTGTGGCTCTTGCGTCACGGCCTACCAGCTTTTTAATTTGCACTAGCAAGCAGAAGGCGCGGTGGCACGCTGCGCCCTTCGTGAAGCAGGTGTACGTGGCTGCATAGTTTTTTTTATGAAAAAAAATGATGATAGTGGGTAAGCGAGATGGCAGTTGCAAGCTAATTTAAAATAGATAAATACCGAAAGATATCAAAAAACACATGGTTACAAACGCTTAGCTATATATCTTAAACGATCCAGTCAAAAATGTTCCTAACAAAATAGTCACAGTTTGAAAATTCTCTGGTACAACCAAAAGTTGTACAAAATGAAGCTTCCTTCGAACCAAACAAAAAATGCTCTAGTCTCTACTTCTAATGGAGTAGTTGGTAGTCTCACTTTCAGGTTTTTTTTCGTCCCACTTACCATGGTTTTTTTTGGTACCTCCTCCCACCTTCACTGGTTTTTTCGTCCCTTCCCCCCACTTCATCGGTTTATTTTTGCTTCACCTTCTCACACACCGAAAAAAATTGAACGGATCAGAACTTTCCATACTAACACAAATTATTTAGTAATGTCTTTATGTAAAAGAATCAATCACAATCAATTTCTAAAGATCAAATCTAAATTAATTAATCTTCATAACGTTTGTTTCCTTCCGAATCAGGTCCATAACTTTCCTTCCTTGTTTGGGCAGAAACTGTTTGGTAGCAGAGATTAGGAAGCTTCCTATGAGCGTAGTAATAGGAAGTATTCTTTTTCTTGATGATTCGTTTCCATGCATGATGATAGTAAATTAGGCCAACATTCACCACTATTTATCAACGTCGTCAATCGTGTCCATTCCTACCAGTTTTAAGGGAATCCACTCGCTACGTCTTTTTTAAGGGGATCCGCTCGCTACATCGTCGTGGCACGTTATTTTCACAAGCAATTCCCCTAAAAAAACACAGCGTCCTACCTCGACTTCCCTACCTGGACGCCGCCGCCGCCACCCACCGATCTCGCCGCCTCCCGGCGATCCCCTCCTCCCTCCCGCAGCTCGAATGACCCACTATTTTGGCCACGAGTACCGCCTGCCTCTTTGCCCATGCGTCGCCCCTCCTCTTCACCATAGCCACGAGCACCATCCGAGGCGGAGCCGCGGCGCCTCCACAGATGCGGCGGAGACACCATATCCAGTGGAGACGGCGGTGTAAATCTTCTCCCACTCTGCTCCTTCCCCTGGTTACCGGCCTGCTCCACCTCCCCTCTGCTTCGTGTGGATCTGCTCATGTGCAGCAGTAAACTTTATTTAGGTAGAACTATTCTTCTAGGCCTTTTTTTGTTACTTACAAATTAACTTTTTGAGCCAATGCTTACGGCATGAAGTATTACCTAGAGTTCCTTAATCAATCTGCTTGTCCATCGTTTCATTTGGTTCAATTACTATCAGCAAGAACGCATTGTGAAACCGTTAGCTTATGAATGTGTGCTCTTCCTGCAATAATAACATTTGCAATGTAAGGGCCGAGGCACACCCATGCATCAGGATGATGTGCACCACGTGGGAAGTAATACTAATATGGCCTAAGTGGATAATGAAATATCCAAAGATACACTTGACTGGATCAATTTTTTCTCTGGAATTGTTCCTCATGATGCGCAGATGTAGATGCTATATTTTTAAAATTTCAAATCACCTATGCATGCCAATGTGATTCTTATCCTTTTCATTAGACAGTGTGTTCCCATCAATCCATCCATGCACCGAACCGATTTTTTTTACTCTGTTGAGGTTGCAATTACGAACGAGTAGCATATGTATGCACTGAACTACTTGCATAAGACAGTGAAATACTTCTTACTCGCGTGAGTGGAATTTTGGAATAGAGAAAGAACATACAACAGAGATCACGTAAAACAAGTTTGATAGGTCCGTTGCATCGCACGGGCATTTTTGCTATATGTACTAACAGGTTCTATTTATTTCCTTTGATCGGTCAACACTCCTATGTCCTACGTAGGTAAGAAGGAAAGAAAACCTAACGGTACAGCCGGGCAAAACAGTCAACGGCGAGCTTCATCGCCGCGTACGCGTCGTAGTACCTGGCCATCACCGGCTGGGGCATCGAGGACTTAATGCTGGTGAAGAAGGCGTGGGTATTGGTAGAGCTCCAAGAAGCTGCCCTTCGTGCTGCCCGTTGTCTTCAGCATCGGTCCCCGGGTGACCACCCTGGAACTCGGCGACGCTACCAAGGCGACACGGTCCGGGTTGGTTCGGTCCCTCATCGAGCCACCATTTGGACCGGCCAACCACCACCGACGTCAACGTGCTGGGGCAGCAGCGAGGTGGGCTGCGTGTGCGGGTGCTGTGGCGAGGTAGTGGACATGCGGGAGCGCCAGCGATGAGGCCGGTGATGTGCCGCGGAAAGTGCACGGCTGTTAGCCATGAACCTTCCGTAGCAGCTTTCTTCACGAGCCCATGTTTTTTTATGTTCGGGCCTTGCCATAATTAGCGGATTAACCATGAAAAAAAACATGACGTTCGGTTTGTTGTCAAATGGTGCTGTGATTTTCGGATCAAGCCATGTTTCTCTTGTACTTCCTATTTCCTGTTCGACTGAATAGAAGTGCAGAAAGTGAACACACCAACACGACTGAAAGCAGTCATATTCAGTTATAGAGGTATACATTTATACAAGATATACACAGGCAGGTGCGGCCAGTAACCCAACTAAGTCCTGAGCTGACCTTGCTAATCCTTTACTCGCGATAAAGACACAGACGATAAGGAAAGGTTGTTACGGAGAGAGCAATGGGAGAGAGAGAATCACGTGGCGGAAGGTGGACCTGAACATATGCTTCAACAAAGAAAACGACAGCGTAGGATCATGGTGCGTGATTATAGGCAGAGGCTATTAAATCTCACGTGGAAATCACGGCTGAGCGATTCTCGCACGATCGGAAGTTCACATCCAATCGACCGTTTCCCCAGTTGATGGCTTGCATGTGAGCTGTGCTAAAACGGTCGCTGCCATGGTAGCGAAACCCATAGCTAGAATGCTGCCAGCGCCAAGTTGAGAACTTGAGATCGTCAGTGGTGCATGCACGACAGGGGCGGCGAGAGGCTATGGTTGATGGGGAGGAGAGAAAAGAAGGAGAGGGGAAGCTTGGGGACATGGTAGTTTACCCGGGGGCTGCCGGTCGGCACGCTAAGAACGAATGGCGGTGATAGTGACATTTTTTCTCAGTCATCTTGGTCGGACCGGTTGAACACCAGACTGGATCGGACCGACAATTTTCTAGGCCTATTTTAGCAGACCAGATCGTCCATTTTCTCTAACAAGCCAGGACCAAGCGTGTCAAACACCGATTGAGCCATGAGCGGTACGTCCAACCCTGCCCACCGTCGAAGCGAAGCTCCTACTCCACGTGAAGTTGATCGCGCTGTTGCACTCGTACGGTAGGAGCCACGGGCACGACATGGTGAAGGGCTAAAGGGCTGATCGAGGGTGAGACCCGGATGCTGGTGGCGCAGCTGACCATGGACGAGATCTTCACCTGCACCAAAAAGTTCAAGCAGGAGGTGTTCAGCAACGTGCAGAAGGAGCTGGACCAATTCGGCCTCTTCATCTACAATGCCACCGTGAAGCAGCTGGTGGACGTGCCGGGGCATGAGTACTTCTCCTACCTCAGCGAGAAGACACAACATGAGGCAGCGAGCAGGGCCAAGGTGGATGTTTGTGGAGCGGGATGGCCTCACGTGCCAGAACGCCGCCAAGGTGGACGCCGAGAACAAGGTGCTCTCTGTGCGGCAGCAGGGCGAGGCGCTCAAGGAGAAGGCCAAGGTCAAGGCGGAGGTGTGGGTGTTTGAAAACAGTAGGAAGGCCGACAACGCCGCCTCAATGACCGACCTTGCCATGAAGGATTGAAGGGGAAGGCTGGGACTAGCGGGCCAAGGTCGCCGAGGTTGAGGCCACCAAGGCTGTCGCCATCCGCAATGCCGAGCTGCAGATGGAGGTTAAGACGAAGAACGTGCTCTGCCAAACTGACAAGCTCAAGGTTGAGCAGCTCAGCAAGTCCACAGTACACTACGACACACAGGTTGGTTATGCAATAAGCATGTATAAAAATATAGTACTAGGGACAAGAGAAAATCATACTTATTGACCTCAGCATTTTATATTTTGTAGGTTCAAGAATCGAACACGCTTCTTCTACAGCTGGCAGAAGGCGGCGGGATACGACATTGTATAAGGAGATGAAGGCGGCGGTGAGGTGAAGCGGCCTAGCAGAAACACATGCATGTCTCGATATGGGAGGAAAGGGAGGGAGATAAGGTGAGGGTTAGCGGTGCAACATGCCACACGAGGAAAGGGGTGAAGAGATGACATTGAGGAGGGAAATGAGCTTGGTCCATGGCATGGGTCAGAGTAGAGGAAGGTTGATCCATGGTTTGGCCAAAGGGGTGATGAGCGAGGGAGAAGTAGAAGCCCCCCTCGCATATCTTGGTGTGTGAGCAAGTCTGTCGAGGTGGAAGAAGCCTGTCATTTCATGACGGCGTCGGTGACCTTGGCGTG
Source organism: Triticum aestivum (assembly GCF_018294505.1). Lineage (NCBI taxonomy): Eukaryota > Viridiplantae > Streptophyta > Magnoliopsida > Poales > Poaceae > Triticum > Triticum aestivum. Next base: position 562,762,260 of record NC_057810.1, on the reverse strand, counting down.
ATGTTGTTCGTCGGTTTGTGGGCGGATCAGGCAACCGTCCGGTCTCTCGACCCCCCCCCCTCACTAATTTTGGTGAGAAGAGGGGAGGGATGAAAGGGTGGAGGGGTGGGATATGAGGTCGCCGATTCTGTTGGTTGTGGGGGCGAGGGCGGAGAGAGGAGAGTGAGCGACGCCGGTGAAGTCTATGTATCTAGAGAGGGAGGGGAACAAGAGAGTGAGTGGTGCGGAGAGGGAGTGGATAGAGTGCGGTCGTGCGGGAGAGGACACCAAGTCGTATAGGAGGGGTATAATGGGAATATCAAAAAAATAAAGCTTTATTTATACCTGTACACTATATATTTAGAATAGCATAAAATATTTTCTCAATAAATTACTTAAAAATATCCAAGAAATTAGAAATGACCGACTATCATTGTATAAAGGGGAAATCCGTTCTTTGCTCGTGAAGAAATGTAACATAGTTTTTTATGGGCAATATACCACATACCCTAAATAGTAGATATTTTCATGAGAATAACCATCAACATGTGATTTAGAGGTGAGCCTAAAATTATTAAAATTGGGATGCCACTCAATCTACTAGAAACTGCTCATTTCTAGCATTTGTCCATAGAATATATATTTTCCATACCATCATCATAAAAAAATTATTCTAATCTTTGTTTATATTAGAATACCTTTGTAGGTCATAAAAACTGATGGATTTGATTGTGCTTCGGAGATGTCAACTGACAAAGACCCTGATGTAACGATGATGAAGGGGGCTAAGAATTCAACGAGTTTTACACAACCAAAAGAGGTGCATGCAAATAATTGTTCTTCTTTGTATGTATGTTGCACATGATATAATACTCAAAAGGTATATTTCTACATATATTTAATTTGGTAGAATATGAGAGATGAAGATGGATTATGTCGGGGTTAAAAAAACATTCAGAGGGTTTTTGGGGCGACGTCATTGGAAGGGGACAAAAATTCACCATGTTTTATACAACAAAAAGATGTGCAAGTGATGATATCCCACAACAACGACGCACTCAAAATAAAGCAAACCGGCTGGAATTACGATAAATGTTTATGGCAACATTTATTCCCAACTGGTATTCCGATGAGTAAATATTTCAAAAGCCCGTAGCAACGCACGGGCGTTCTACTAGTACACATTTTAAAGATCACATTGTATGGATAGTATCCCATCCTGCAAAAGATGAAAATTGTATTAGTGAATGAAGCAAGATGTGCCCATGGTAATCCGAACCAAATAAAATGAGGGCAAAGTAAAATGTGGCAAACGATCTAAATAGCTGCTGAGCATATGAACTTTCTCTCCATATATCCGATACGGTATAAGTAGTCAAGGAAATGTAAAAAATATATTTGAGTTTAATACAAAAACAAAAAACCAAAATGATAGCAGTGAATGGCTGAACGAAGAAGGGTCGTCACATGAAATCGAAGGTTGTCAGGATGTTCTTTGCCACTCGTCACTTCAGTTCAGCTGAATGTTCCTCCTTATATCTGCTACAAATAAATCACAAAAATAAAATGAGAAGACACAAGTCAGGTTCCAGTAAATTCTTGTGGCTAGCGTATGAACTCATAGTTAATAACTAATATCCATTTAGTCTGAATTAAGACAATTAATATTACATAAAAAATTGAATAAAAATTGTGCCTATACCATCTTCTTGGAACTACTTCGGCCGCGTGAACAGCTTGATACCATGGTGCCCAAAAAACACCTACCAGTTTGTAATGAAAACGTTTCACGCGGTCGGGGTAAACAGGCATGGTAGAATTGTTAGTGGCAGCTAGGCGAAGTAAGGGCCCAACCGAAGCCGATGCCAACAGTGGCACCATGAAAGGTGGAGAAGGGCAGCGTGAAGCTAGAGCACAACATGGCTGCGAGCTTGTCCACTGTCGGCTGTTGGTCAGAAATAGGTGTTGCTGCCTTGGACCATGGGAAGAGAACCACCAGCAGGGCGAGGAGCACGTCCACCCAGCTTGCATCATCCTTGAGCCCGATGTCCTCATGTCCTGCAGTCCGGAGGCTAACCTACCAGACCACGTGTGTGCTCGTCGCCTTCCTTGCTATTGTGTGGCTACACATTAGGTGGAGCGTTGATGACCTCGATGGCGTTGGCTGATGGTCAGGGGTCACTTGTGAGGGCACATGCGTAGCGGTGTTGCGGTTCTCTTGGTGGTGCATGGCCCGCCTCAACGGTTGCTGCCGCCGCGCTTGAGATCAAGATAGCTAGGGTTGGGGAAGGAGGTACTTCTGAGGGCCGCACTGAAGGCGAAGGTGGCCTACCCCATCGTAACCAAGGATAGAAGGTAGAGGAGGGGAGGAGGTACAGTGGGGATGAAGTGCAGAGGAGGAGGTGACAATGCTGGCAATTTTTTGGATGAAAATTGGAACGGGATAGGGGAGAGGAAGGTGCAGCGGAAAGAGAAAGAAACCGAGAGGCGGTGAGCGTGGGATTGCTACTTCTTGAGCTTGTGTTGATTTTTCCCTTGAAAAGGAAATGGTGATCCAGCAAAGTAGAGATAAGTATTTCTCTCAGTTAAGAACCAAGGTATCAATCCAGTAGGAGGCACAAGCAAGTCCCCAATATATGCACCCGCACAAACTAATAAACACTTGCACACAATGCGAGAAAGGGGTTGTCAATCCCTTCACGGTCACGAACAAGAGTGAGATCTGATAGAGATAGTTTTAAAAGATAAATAAAAGAGCAAACTAAAGTAAATATAAATAAATTGCAGCAAGGTATTTTTGGGTTTTTTGATTTATAGATCTGAAAATATATGATGGAAAATAGATCCGGGGGGCATAGGTTTCACCAGAGACTTCTCTCTTGAAAGAAAACATATGGCGAGTAAACAAATTACTATCGATCAATTGATAAAAAAGTGCATAGTTATGACGATATCTAAGGCAATGATCATGAATATAAGCATCATGTCATGACAAGTAGACCGAAACGATTCTGCATCTACTACTATTACTCCAAACCAAGGTTGTCAGAATCGCGATTTTGAATTGGATCGGAGCTCTGATGGTAGGATCGCAAATCATAGAATCTTCACTATCAAGATCGTAAAAATGTAGATTCTATGAACTAAAATCATAGAATCAGAGGGGTTATTTTGGATCGTGAAGCCGTAGAATCGTATAATAGAATCGCGATTCTGACAATCTTGCTCCAAACATCGACCGCTATCCAGCATGCATCTAGAGTATTAAGTTCATAAGAACAGAGTAATGCTTTAAGTAAGATGCCAGGATATAGAGGGATAAACTCAAGCAATATGATATAAACCCAACTTTTTATCCTTGATGGCAACAGTACAATACGTGCCTCGCTACCCCTTCTGTCACTAGATGAGGACACTCCAAGATTGAACACAAAACTAAGCACCTATAGTTGGCCAAACCAAACCGATAGCGAGGGGTTTATCTTAACCAAACTAGATTGGAGTTGGCCAAACCAAATTGATAGTTCAAAGAGAAATACAAAGATATCTTAACCATGCATAAAAGAGTTCCGAGAAGACTCAAATAATATTCATAGATAAACTGATCATAAATCCACAATTCATCGGACCTGGACAAACACACCACAAAAGGTATTACATCAGATAGATCTCCAAGAACATCGAGGAGAACATTGTATTGAAGATCAAAGAGAGAGAAGAAGCCATCTAGCTACTAGCTATGGACCCATAGGTCTATGGTAAACTACTCACGCTTCATCGGAAGCGCAACAAGGTTGATGTAGAGGCCCTCCGTGATCGAATCCCCCTCCGGTAGGGTGCCGGAAAAGTCCACAATATGGGATCTCACGGGAACAGAGGCTTGCGGCAGTGGAAAAAAGTATTTTCGTGGATTCTTATGATGTTTAGGGAATATTTGGGAATTTATAGATGTGGAATTAGGGTTGAAGGACACCAGAGGGGCCCACAAGCCGTCAGGGTGCCCCCTAGGGCACGCCCTCGAGGCTTGTGGCCTTCTCGGGACTCTTCTGGCCCTCTCTCTAAGTCAAGTAGGTGTCTTCTGGTCCAAGAAAAATCATCGTAAAGTTTTATATCGTTTGGACTTTTTTGATATCCTTTTCCGTAAAACTCAAAAACAAGGGAAAAAACAGAAACTGGCTCTAGGCTCTTGGTTAATAAGTTAGTCCCAAAAATAATATAAAATAACATATTAATGCATATAAGACATCCAAAATAGATAATATAATAGCATGGAACAATCAAAAATTATAGATATGTTGGAGACGTATCAAGCATTCCCAAGCTTAATTCCTGCTTGTCTTCGAGTAGGTAAATGATAAAAACAGATTTTTTGATGTGGAACGCTACCTAATTTATTTCTCAATGCAACTTTCTTTATTGTGGCATGAATATTCAGATCCATAAGATTCAAAACAAAAGTTTAATATTGACATAAAAACAACAATACTTCAAGCATACTAATAAAGAAATCATGTCTTCTCAAAATAACATGGCTAAAGAAAGTTATTCCTACAAAATCATATAGTCTGACTATGCTCCATCTTCATCACACAAAGTATTTCATCATGCACAACCCCGGTGTTAGTCAAGCAATTGTTTCATACTTTTAGTGTTCTCAAACTTTTTCAACTTTCACGCAATACATGAGCGTGAGCCATGAATATAGCACTATAGGTGGAATAGAATATGGTGGTTGTGGAGAAGACAAAAAGAAGGAGAAAGTCTCACATCAACTAGGAAAATTAATGGGCTATGGAGATGCCCATCAATTGATATCGATGCTAGTGAGTAGGGATTGCCATGCAACGGATGCACTAAAGCTATAAGTGTATGAAAGCTCAAAAAAAACTAAGTGGTTGTGCATCCAACTTGCTTGCTCACGGAGACCTAGAGCAATTGAGGAAGCCCATCATTGGAATATACAAGCCAAGTTATATAATGAAAAATTCCCACTAGTATATGAAAGTGACAAAATAGGAGGCTCTCTATAATGAAGATCATGGTGCTACTTTGAAGCACAAGTGTGGAAAAACGATAAACATTGTCCCTTCTCTCATTTCTCTCATTTTTTGTTTGGGCTTCTAGGCCTATTTTTTATTTGGGCTTCTGTGGCCTCTTTTATTTTTTATAAAGTCCGGAGACTAATCCCAACTTGTGAGGGAATCATAGCTTCCATGATCCTTTCCTCACATGGGACAGTGCTCTAATAATGATGATCATCACACTTTTATTTACTTACAACTCAAGAATTACAACTCGATATTAGAACAAAAGATGACTCTATATGAATGCCTCTGGCGGTGTACCGGGATGTGCTATGATCAAGAGTGAAATGTATAAAAAATATGAACGATAGCCTTGCCACAAATACTATGCCAACTACATGATCATGGAAAGCAATATGACAATGATGCTATGTGTCATAATAAACGGAACGGTGGAAGTTGCATGGCAATATATCTCGGAACGACCATGGAAATGCCATAATAGGTAAGTACGGTGGCCGTTTTGAGGAAGGGTATATAGTGGGTTTAATGCACCGGCGAAAGTTGCACGGTACTAGAGAGGCTAGAAATGGTGGAAGGGTGATCCATGGACTCAACATTAGTCATAAAGAACTCATATACTTATTGCAAAAAAATATTAGCCATCAAAACAAAGTACTACGCGCATGCTCCTAGGGGAGAGGTTGGTAGGAGTTAAGAATCGCGCGCTCCCGACCTCCACACAAAGGATGACAATCAAATAATAAATCATGCTCTGATTTCATCACATAACGGTTCACCATATGTGCATGCTACGGGAATCACAACTTTAACACAAGTATTTCTACTAATCCGCAATTACTCACTAGCATGACTCTAATATCAACATCTTTATATCTCAAAACAATCATAAGGAATCAAACTTCTCATAGTATTCAATGCACTTTATATGAAAGTTTTTATTATATCTCTCTTGGATGCCCATCATATTAGGACTAAATTCATAACCTAAACAAATTACCATGCTGTTTAAAGACTCTCAAAATAATGCAAGTGAAGCATGAGAGTTCATCAATTTCTATAAAATAAAGCCACCACCGTGCTCTAAAAAGATATAAGTGAAGCACTAGAGCAAACTACCTAGCTCAAGAGATATAAGTGAAGCACATAGAGTATTCTAATAAATTCATGATTAATGTGTGTCCCTCTCAAAAGGTGTGTACAACAAATATAATTGTGGCAAACTAAAAAGCAAAGAATCATATCATACAAGACGCTCCAAGCAAAACACATATCATGTGGTGAATAAAAATATAGCCTCAAGTAAATTCACCGATGCATCGAAGATGAAAGAGGGGATGCCATCCGGGGCATCCCGAAGCTTAGATGCTTGGTTGTACTTGAATATTACCTTGGGGTGCCTTGGGCATCTCCAAGCTTAGGCTCTTGCTCCTCCTTATTCCGTTGTCCATCAAATCTTTACCAACTTCACAACACAAAACTCAATAGAAAACTCGTAAGCTCCGTTAGTATAATAAAATAAATCACCACTTTTGGTACTGTTGTGAACTCATTCTCAAGTTATATTGGTGTTATATCTACTTTATTCCAACCTCTCCATGGTTCATTGGTTCATACTCCCCATACTACCCATAGATTCATCAAAATAAGCAACAACACATAGAAAACAAAATAGTCTGTAGTAATATGGAAACTTCGTATACTTCTGTAACTCCAAAAATTCTGAAACTTAGGACAACCTAGGAAATTTGCATATCAATCTTGTGTAGAAAAATCAGGATTTTATCACGATTCTGTGAATTTTAGAAATCCTGCTACTGAACGCAAAAGTTTCTGTTTTTCAGCAAGACCAAATCAACCATCACCATAGACCATCCCAAAGGTCTTACTTGACTCAAACACTAATTAAAACACTAAAACACAATTACTACAAAGGTAATAATGTGTATTTATTGAAGAATAGTAGCAAAAACAAAAACACAACAATAAAAAATGGGTAATAAAAATTGGGTTGCCTCCCAACAAGCGATATTGTTTTACGCCCCTAGCTAGGCATAAAACATAGACCTAGGTATTATCATCTTTCGTATGCAAACCATAAGTAGCCCTCATAATAGATTCATATTGAAACTTAATTTTCTTTCTTGGGAAGTGTTCCATGTCCTTCCTTAACGGAAACTGAAATCTAATGTTTCCTTCTTTCATATCAATAATTGCACCAATCGTTCTAAGGAAAGGTTTACCAAGAATAATAGGACATGTAGGATTGCAATCTATATCAAGCACAATAAAATCTATGGGCACATAATTCCTATTTACAACAATAAGAACATCATTAACCCTTCACGTAGGTTTCTTAATAGTGGAATCCTCTAGATGCAAATTCAAAGAACAATCATCCAATTTATGGAAACCTAGCACATCACATAAAGTTTTTGAAATCATGGAAACGCTAGCATCCAAATCACACAAATCATTGCACTCGTAATCTTTAATGTTAATCTCAATAGTAAGTTCCCACTCATCATAAAGCTTTCTAGGGATAGAAACTTCCAACTCAAGTTTTTCTTCAAAAGATTTCATCATAGCATCAATGATATGTTCAGTAAAAGCTTTATTTTGATTATAAGCATGAGGTGCATTTAACATGGATTTAAACAAGGAAATAAAATCTATCAAAGAACAATCATCATAATTAAAGTCCTTGAAATCCAAAAGAGTGGGTTCATTGCTACCTAAAGTTTTGACCTCTCCAATCCCACTTTTGTCAATTTTTCTTTAAGATCTTTAAACTCCAAATTATTGGGATGCCTTCTAGCTAAAGTTGACTCATCACTAGTCCCATTTTATCAAGATTTATATTATCAAACAAAGATTCAATAGGAGTCACACCAATTACTTTAAGATCTTCATCATTATTATCACAAGAAATAGAAGAACACGCTTTTACAAACCAATCTCGCTTAGCACGCATCCTAGCGGTTCTTTCTTTACATTTATCCATAGAAATTCTAATAGCTTTTAGAGACTCATTAATATCAATCTTGGGTGGCTTAGATCTAATTTTTAAATAATCAATCTCAAGAGAAATCTTATCAACGTTCCTAGCCAAATCATCAATCTTAAGCAATTTTTCTTCTACCATAACACTGAAAATCTTTTAAGAATTAATGAAATCTTTAATATTATTCTCAATATCAGTAGGTATTTTATTATAATTTCCATAAGAATTGTTGTAGGAATTACCATAATTATTAGAGGAATTACTAGGAAACATCCTAGGGTTGAAATTACCTCTATATGCGTTATTACCAAAATTGTTCCTACCAACAAAATTCACATCCATAGATTCATTATTATTCTCAATCAAAGTGGACAAAGGCATATCATTAGGATCAATAAGAGCACTCTTACTAGCAAACAATTTAATAAGTTTATCCATCTTTCCACTCAAAGTATTAATTTCTTCAATTGCATGCACTTTTTTATTATTGAAAGATCTTTCAGTATACCATTGAGAGTAATTTGCCATAATATTATCTAGGAGTTTAGTAGCTTCTCCTACTGTAATTTCTATAAAAGTACCTCCCGCGGCGGAATCTAAAAGATTTCTAGATGCAAAATTCAATCCGGCTTAAATTTTTTGTATGATCATCCATAAACTTAAACCATGAGTAGGGAAACTTCTTATTATCAATTTCATCCTCTCCCATGATTGTGCAACATGTTCATGATCAAGTTGCTTAGAATTCATTATATCGTTCCTAGGGGAGATGATCTTAGCGGGAGAAAAATACTTGGAAATAAAAGCATCTTTACACTTAGTCCATGAATCAATACTATTTTTAGGCAAAAATGAAAACCAAGTTTTAGCACGATCTCGTAGTGAGAATGGAAATAGCTTAAATTTAACAATATCATTATCGACATCTTTTTTCTTTTGCATATCACACAACTCAACAAAAGTATTTAGATGAGATGCGACATCTTCACTAGGAAAACCGGAAAATTGATCTTTCAAAACAATATTCAACAAAGCGACATTAATTTCATAAGATTCCGCACTAGTGGCGGGAGCCATAGGAGTACTACTAAAATCACTATTATTAGTGTTGGAAAAATCACATAATTTGATATTTTCTTGTGACATCGTGACAAAGCAAGCAATCTAGCACACAAGCAAACGAAAAGACGAACGAAAGAAGGGCGAATAAAAAGGCAAATATTTTTGTGTTTTTCTGAAAACATTTTAGAAGGGAGGGAGAGGAAAACGAGAGGCAAATGGCAAATAATATAAGTGCAAGAGATGAGATTTTATGATGGGTACTTGGTAAGCTTGATGTAGAACCTCCCCGGCAATGGCGCCAAAAATTCTTCCTGTTACTTCTTAAGCTTGCGTTGATTTTTCCCTTGAAGAGGAAAGGGTGATACAGCAAAGTAGAGATAAGTATTTCACTCAGTTAAGAACCAAGGTATCAATCCAGTAGGAGGCACAAGCAAGTCCCCAATATTTGCACCTGCACAAATTAACAAACACTTGCACACAACGCGAAAAAGAGGTTGTCAATCCCTTCACGGCCACGAACAAGAGTGAGATCTGATAGATATAGGTTTAAAAGATAAATAAAAGAGCAAACTAAAGTAAATATAAATAAACTACAGCAAGGTATTTTTGGGTTATTTGGTTTATAGATCTGAAAATATATGATGAAAAATAGACCCAGGGGCCATAGGTTTCACTAGAGACTTCTCTCTTGAAAGAAAACATACGTGGGTAAACAAATTACTGTTGAGCAATTGATAGAAAAGCACATAGTTATCACGATATCTAAGACAATGATCATGAATATAGGCATCACGTTCGTGACAAGTAGACCGAAACGATTCTGTATCTACTATTATTACTGTACACATCGACCGCTATTCAGCATGCATCTAGAGTACTAAGTTCAAAAGAACAGAGTAACACTTTAAGTAAGATGACATGATGTAGAGGGATAAACTGAAGGAATACAACATAAATCCCATCTTTTTATCCTTGATGGCAACAATACAATACATGCCTCGCTACCCCTTCTGTCACTGGTTGAGGACACCGCAAGATTGAACCCAAAGCTAAGCACTAAGAAAAACCAATCTAGTTAGCCAAACCAAACCGATAGTTCGAAGAGAAATACAAAGATATCTTAATCACGTATAAAAAAGTTCAGAGAAGACTCAAATAATATTCATAGATAAACTGATCAAAAATCCACAATTCATCGGATATCGACAAACACACCGCAAAAAGGTATTACATCGGGTAGATCTCCAAGAACATCGAGGAGGACATTGTATTGAAGAGCAAAGAGAGAGAAGAAACCATGTAGCTACTAGCTATGGACCCGTAGGTCTGTGGTAAACTACTCACGCTTGATCGGAAGGGCAGCAAGGTTGATGTAGAGGCCCTCCGTGAATCCCCCTCCGGCAGGGTGCCGGAAAAGTCCCCAAGATGGGATCTCACGGGAACAGAGGCTTACGGTGGCGGAAAGGTATTTTCGTGGATACTACTAATGTTTGGGGAATATTTGGAAATTTTTAGAGCTGAAATTAGGGTTGGAGGACACCCGAGGGGCCCACAAGCCCTCAGGGCGCCCCCCCCCGGGCGCGCCCTTGGGACTCTTCTGACCCTCTCTCCAAGTCACTTAGGTGTCTTCTGGTCCAAAAAAAAATCATCGTAAAGTTTTATTCTGTTTGGACTCCGTTTGGTATTTTTCTGTAAAATTTAAAAACAAGAAAAAACAAAAACTGACACTGGGCTCTAGTTAATAAGTTAGTTCCGAAAATAATATAAAATAACATATTAACACATATAAGACATCCAAAACAGATAATATAGTAGCATGAAGTAATAAAAAATTATAGATACGAGACTTATCAAGGACCGGGGGCGAGATATTTCTGAAAGTGAAATTGACCATCATAGTTCTAAGACATCTCCACGTATTTTCTCAACAGATGCAACAATAAAAAGGAGAACAAAGAAAATCCAAAGCTTATGTGTGTACACGTGCAATGTGAAACGCATCTGATGTGGGCTAGCTTTAGCCACTTTATTTTTTTTATTTTTTTGAACATCAGTACAGACACAAGCGCTCATATACACGCACATACACTCACCCCTATGAACGCACATACGCACACCCTACCCCTATGGGCACCTTCGAAAGACTGAGCCGGCATATCATCTTGAGATTTACGAAGTCACCGTAAGCGCCTCGTCGTCGACGGGAACATCTCCTCCCACTGAAAGCGCATCGCCGGAAATTCTGAAATAAATCCAGGAATAAATGCGAGCACCAAGATTTGAACCCTGGTGGGCTGGGGATACCACAGTCCCTCTAACTATCCAACCACAGGTTGGTTCGCCTTTAACCACTTTAATTAATTCTTGTTTATATGCTTGCTTTGAGATGAATATGTGGGGTGGTACAGAAAAAAAGTGACTGAACCTAAAATTAAATTCAGTCTTCTCGGCTATAGCCGGTCCCGTCAAACATACTCTTTATTTTGACAATGTCTGTGGTGCAACTTTGACTGAAGCTCAATTGAATTCCTGTTGAGTGTCAAACAGACACTCCTTATTTTTGTGGCAAGACAGATATAGCGCAGCCTCATTCATACTCCCTCCATCCCATAATATCATCGTTCTTGAAATGAATGATATATATATATATATATATATATATATATATATATATATATATGTATATATATATATATATATATATATATATATATATATATATATATATATAGACACTGACTGATCACCAGTGGTGGTGGTTGTTGTCAGCAGCATCATGGGTGCCGGAGGCAGGATGGCGGAGAAGGAGCGGGAGAAGCAGGAACTGCTCGGCCGCACGGGCGCCGGCACGGCCTTCCAGCGCTCACCGATGGACAAGCCGCCGTTTACGCTGGGCCAGATCAAGATGGCAATCCCGCCTCACTGCTTCCAGCGCTCCCTGGTCAAGTCCTCCTCCTACTTGGTCCATGACCTCGTCATCGTCGCGGCGCTCCTGTACGCCGCGCTGGTCTGGATCCCAGCCCTCCCAGGCATGCTCCAGCTGGGCGCCTGGCCGCTCTACTGGGTCGCGCAGGGCTGCATCATGTTCGGCGTCTGGGTGATCGCGCATGAGTGCGGCCACCACGCCTTCTCTGACTACCCGCTGCTCGACGATATCGTCGGCCTGGTGCTCCACTCATGGCTGCTCGTCCCCTACTTCTCGTGGAAGCACAGCCACCGCCGCCACCACTCCAACACCGGGTCGCTGGAGCGCGACGAGGTGTTCGTCCCAAGGCCGAAAGAGGCGCTGCCGTGGTACACCCCCTATATCCACGACAACCCCGTCGTCCATGTGGTGCTCATCGTCGTGCAGCTCACCCTTGGGTGGTATATGTACCTGCCGCTCAACACCTGGGGCCGCCCGTACCCGCGCTTCGCCTGCCATTTCGACCCCTACAGCCCGATCTACAACGACCGGGAGCGCGCCCAGATTTTTATCTCAGACGTCGGCGTGCTGGCCGTGTCGTTCGTGTAGAAGGACAAGATATGGGCTGTGCAATCTCGATGTATTGATCGGTGCACCAGGCATGTATATATAAGTACAGAGGTGGGCCACAACCTCAACTATACAAAGGAAATAGGAGGTGGGCCCTACACACAAATATACACGTACACAATATACTCAACACCCCCCGCAGTCGAAGCGGCGCCAGTGACGCAAAGACTGGAACGGAAGTCCTCGAAGGTAGAAGTTGGCAGTCCCTTCGTCATCACATCGGCGAACTGCTGAGCGGTCGGCACATGGAGAACCCGCATACGTCCAAGAGCCACCTACTCATGCACAAAGTGAATGTCCAGCTCGATGTGTTTAGTCCGGCGATGATGAACCGGGTTGGCGGAGAGGTACACCGCAGAAACGTTGTTACAGTAGACAACCGTAGCCTGGGAGACGTCGTGATGCAGCTCCTGAAGTAGCTGTCGTAGCCAGGTGCACTCGGTGACAGCGTTGGACACAGCTCGGTACTCAGCCTCCGCGCTGGAGCGTGTAACCGTGGGTTATCGCTTGGACGACCACGAGACGAGTGAAGGACCGAGGTAGACGCAGTAGCCAGAGGTGGACTGACAAGTATCAAGGCAGCCAGCCTAGTCTGCATCGGAGTAGGCCACCATCTCCAGAGAAGTAGACGCCGTGAGTGTCAACCCGAGGGCCATCGTGCCGCGGATGTAGCGAAGGATTCGCTTCACGAGAGTCCAATGAGAGTCACGAGGGGCGTGCATGTGGAGACACACCTGCTGAACAACATACTGAAGATCCGGTCTGGTGAGAGTCAAATACTGTAGAGCGCCGACAATAGACCGGTAGAAAGGAGCATCCAACGCAGGCGATCCCTCAAGAGCAGAGACCTTGGCCTTCGTGTCAATAGGAGTAGCAATAGGGTGACAGTTGAGCATGCCAGCACGCTCAAGAAGCTCATGTGCATACTTCTGCTGATGAAGAAAGAAACCGTCCGGACGCCGAACGACCTCAATGCCAAGGAAATAATGTAGAGTACCCAGGTCCTTGATAGCAAACTCGTCACGCAACCGGAGAGTAATCTGCTGAAGAACAGCTGCGGAGGAGGCGTCGTCGAGGCGGCCGGTGTCGGGGCCGACGAAGCGGCCGACGTCAGGGCCGGCGAGGTAGCCAGCGTCGGGGCCAGCGAAGGGGCCGGCAAGGTAGCCGGCGAGGGGGCCGGCATCAGGGCCGGCGAGGTGGCTGGCGTCGAGGCCGCGGAAGAGGCGGCCGAGCCTGCAGCGTCCGATCCCGCGGCGCCTGAGTCGGGGGCGGCGGGTGAAGGTGGGGCGACGGCTGCACCGTCAAAGCCGGCCGAGGAGGCCGAGGGGGCGGGCACCGGCGTGAGGGCGCGAGGACCGCCAAAGCCCGGAGGCGGTCCACGGGCCAGGCGGGACCGTTCGCCTAAAGTCGTCGAAGAGCCGCTGGTGGCCGGCGGTGACGAGACGACAAGGGGTACCTGCTGCTGAAATGGAAACACCATCTCATCAAAGTAAACGTGTCGGGAGGTGAAAACCCGATGGGAGACGGGATCATAGCAGCGATAGCCCTTGGCGTTAGGTGGGTAGCTGAGAAAGATGCAGGCGACGGAGTGGGGTGCAAGCTTATGAGGTGCAGTAGCGGTGATGCTAGGGTACAAAGGCAGCCAAAGATGCGAAGCCCATCATAAGAGGGCGGTGCACCGAAGAGGAGATGATGAGGTGTAAAGTTCCCGCGAGTACGACATGGGCGGATGTTGATGAGGAGAGAAGCGGTGGCGAGAGCGTCAGGCCAAAAGCGCGGAGGCACATTGGCATGAAAGAGAAGAGTCCTAACACAGTCATTGAGAGTGCGAAGGATGCGCTCAGCACGACCGTTCTGCTGCGAGGTGTACGGGCAAGTGAGACGAAAAATCGTGCCATGTGTGGTGAGAAGATTACGGACTGCGAGGTTGTCAAACTCCTTCCCGTTATCTGTCTGCAACGCAAGAATGGGACGACCAAACTGCGTGAGAACATAAGAATAGAAAGCTGCGAGAGTGTATACAACATCCGACTTGCGGCGCAACGGGAAGGTCCACACATAATGCAAAAAATCGTCAAGTATGACAAGATAATAAAGAAAGCCCGTATTACTGGCAATAGGAGATGTCCAAACATCACTATGAATTAACTCAAACGGGTACGATGCAACAAAAGAAGAAGCCCTAAACGTAAGACGAGCATGTTTACCGAGGCGACATGCATGACACGAGTGATCCTCGTTCTTATTACACGTGAAAGAAAAACTCCGAAGTATGTGGCGAAGGGTCGCAGGATTAGGATGACCCAAGCGAGCATGCCAAAGATCCACTCCAGTGGCGAGAGCGACATGGGCGGCGTAAGTAGTGGAGGTGGCGGAGTGAACCGGGTAGAGCTCGTCGGGGCTGTCACATCGGTGGAGCACCATCCGCGTGCGAGCGTCCTTAACAAAAAAACCACATTCGTCAAATTCAACGGTAACCGGATTTTCACGTGTAAGAGAACGAACAGAAACAAGATTTTTAATAAGTTCAGGAGAAACTAGAATATTAGACATGGATATAGGAGTGGAGTTAGACCGAAAATATGTATGACCAATATGAGTGATAGGAAGGGAAGAGCCGTCACCGACGGTGATGCGGTTGGAGGTGTGGACAGGATGGGCGGTGTGGAGGTTACCGGGGTATGCCGCCATATGAGCGGTGGCGCCACTGTCCATGTACCAATCGCCGCCGCCGGTGTAGCTGGACGGGTAAGGAGCGTTGTGGAGAGCCGCCAGGAGGGCCGGGTCCCACGGTGTCGGCGGGAGAGGCGGCGCGGCCGTCAGGGGCAGCAGCAGCGGCCCACCTGGCGGCGGCTGCTGACCATAGGGCGCCGCGTAGGGCTGCGGCGCGGTGTAGTACGCCTAGTGTGGCTGAGGCCGGGTGCCGAGAATGCCCGGGGCAGGGGCCCGGCTAACCGGCATGGAGTAGGCCGGCGTACCACGGGACCGGCTGAGAAGCCTGCTGCGGTGGGCGGGGCGCTCCTCCCTGAGCACCTGCGCCCCCCTGCTTGCGGCCGCCACGACGACCCCCCCCCCCCCCCCCGTTGGCCGCCGGCTGGGGCGGCGGGAAGGGGGCGGCCGGTATGGGCGGGAAGGCGGGCGCCACCGAATGTGGCGGCGTCGGGCGCGGCGGTGGCGGGGCCGAACCCCCGCGGGTGCCTGCGATGAGGGTGGTGTGGGTCACGCGAGTCCGCGCCACCCGCATCCGGCGCTCCTCCAACTTGAGGTACGCGACCACCTTGGCGAAGGTGGGCTCCGGGATGAGGGTGAGGTTGGAGGCGGCGTTCCCGAAGTCCTCGTTGAGGCCGCCGGAGAGGGTGCTGATGAGGAGCTCATCGCCGATCTTTTCCCCGAGATCACGGAGCTCATCGGCGAGCTTCTTGAGGCGCATGCAAAAATCATAGATGGATGAGTCAACTTGCTGGCACCCGTAAAACTCACCATAGAGCAGGACCTTGCGCTGCAGCCGATTGTCGGTGAAGAGGCCGTTGAGCTTGGTCCAGACCGCATAGGCGTCGTCCTCGTCGTCCACCACGGTGTGGAAGAGGTCGCTGGAGATGGTGAGGTAGAACCAGCGGATGATGGTGGCGTCGAGGATCATCCACTCCTCATCGTTGATCATGAGTGCCGAGTCCACGGTGTCGTCCACGTGGCCGTGCAGGAGGTACTCACGGAACACAAGCGAAAAATACCGCTTCCAAGCGGAGTAGGACGCGGTGGTGTGATCAAGCTTGACCGGAACACGCTCATGGATGTTGAGGTCGCGGACGAGGGTGACATCGGGACCGGCGAACGGGTTGGAAACGGTGGACGAGGAGGAGCTCATGGCTAGGGTTCGGGACTCGTCGCGGGTGGAGGGAGACGGGGTGGTGCGGGTGCGGCGCGGGTGGGAGAGGAGGGGAAGGGTGGCGGCGCGGGTGGGAGGGGAGGGGAGGGGTGCGGCGCGGGTGGAGGGTGATGATGCGGGTGCGGTTGGCGGAAGCAGGAGCAAGAGGCGGCGGCGGCCTTGGAGAGAGGCGGCGGCGGCGGTGGGCGAGGTGGTGGGAGAGGCGGCGGTGACCAGCGGCGGCGGCGGACCGAAAGGAGGGCGGCGGCGGCGGCTGGTGACGGCGGCGGGGAGTAGCGGCGGCGGCGGAACGTGGAGGCGCGGCGGCGGCGGCTATTAGGGTTAGGATCGTGCTGCGATAGGTACCATGTAGAAGGACAAGATATGGGCTGTGCAATCTCGATGTATTGATCGGTGCACCAGTCACGTATATATAAGTACAGAGGTGGGCCATAACCTCAACTATACAAAGAAACAGGAGGTGAGTCCTACACACAAATATACACATACACAATATACTCAACAGTTCGCCATGTTGAAGCTCGTGTCGACGTTCGGGTTCTGGTGGGTGGTGCGGGTCTACGGCGTGCCGCTGATGATCGTGAACGCGTGGCTGGTCCTGGTCACCTACCTGCACCACACCCATCCGGCGCTGCCGCACTACGACTCGACGGAGTGGGACTGGCTGCGGGGGGCGCTCGCCACCATGGACCGCGACTACGGCATCCTCAACCGCGTGTTCCACAACATCACGGACACGCACATCTTGCACCACCTATTCTCCAACATACCGCACTACCACGCCATGGAGGCCACCAAGGCGATCAAGCCCATCCTCGGCGAGTACTATCAGTTAGACGCCACCCCCCTCGCTAAGGCCACATGGCGCGAGGCCAAGGAGTGCCTGTACATCGAGCGCGAGGACAGCAAGGGGATCTTCTGGTACAGCAACAAGTTCTAGCCGCCAGGATCCATCAACCGTGCTGCAGGAAGAACTCAGGAAGAGATCCAGGGCATTTGGGCGGAAGGAAGACTATTACCGTGGTTTTGCTCAGTTCCATCTTTACTTTTTTCTCTGTGATTTAGTCGCCGGACATGGTTTGGCCGGCGGTCGTCCTTGGTGTCCGTGGCCATTGACATGGCCGTATGTTGTGTGTGCGTCTGTCATCTCCCCGTCCATGCATGTCGTGTTGCTGTAAACCAATAAACCATTTCGTGTTTATGTCGGATTTTTCATAGTACACCGGTTCTTTTCCATGGCTTTCGCTTTTGCGCACCGCACCATGCGGCACAATAATAGTTGGCCAACATATGCCTCATTAGCAAAACTAAATATTTATGTTGATACTTCCTTCGTTCCTAAATATTTGTCTTTCTCGAAATGTTCTTGCTAGCCATTGTGTGATTTTGCAAGTCTCTCTAATCAAAATTAAACTAACGGTAAGCTTTGATTAGTGATTTAGTGAGAAAATGTTCCAGTGGAATATGATGATAGTAAAAATTATGGGTTCTCTTAGATTTCCCCCTTCATATAGCTCACTTGGAATATCTTAGATATATGATATAGCTCACTTTAAAGTATCTTAGATATAATATATGAACATATTAAACACTTCTATATTTCTTTACAGAGGGAGTAGTATATATAATATCACATGGCAATACATGAGATGTGAGTGTAACCGCACCCGGTTGTAAGACTCCTCTTTTATACTCCTAGGAGTATGTACTTCCATCGTTAGTGAATGTGCTGGACGGGGTGAATATCTTCTGTATTTAAATAGCTAGCTCCACTAATCTACTTATCTCAATATGAATGGGAAAAGATCCACCTCAATGTACAACTATCTATAAAAAAACCACCTCAACATGTACAACTATCTATAAAAAATCACCTCAACATGCAAACATGCATGCCATTTTCATTCTATTATGATGTTTATATTATACAATAATCAAACACAAAAATCATATGAATATCAGTTTTAATTGTTATATTATTACTCAAAATTTTCATATTAAATGCAACACTATGAATATATTGCAACACATTTTCACAACAACATGCCAAGTATCATCTAGTATTCAATAGAGTGAAAACTATGATGCAAATTAGTAAATAATTTAACTTTTTTTTTAGGAAAAGCCATCATGGCTAGCTTTATTAACTTAGAAAGGAATTACATCATCCACAAGGTTTAAGACAAGACAGCCTGGGGGCTCGTCCGTCCAACTAATCTAACTACTTGCTACGAGTGCATACCTCCTTCCTAGAAATCAGAAAAGCTTGGATGTTATCCACGTTTTGTACTGCACAGTTCACGTTTCCCCCCTTCCATGCAGTATATGTTCCGTCGAGAGTAGTATAAGTAGCTTTTTTTTCGATGCCACTGGGTCTGAAACTTTGAACATACACTAATGCTTTTTAGTGGGATTACTTGCAACCAAGGAGGATACAATGTTATACAATATTTTTATGTGTCAGGAGACTTAGCCCACAAAAAGCGAATTGTGCTGTATTTGTACTACTTTGAGGTGAGGTATATAGTAGGAGTACTTAGAAACTAAAAGAGTATATACCTTCTTTTTACACAATGGGTATTTTTTTCCTGGTGAGTATATATACATTTTCTGTGAGTGAGTATATACACATTTTCTGGTGAGTGAGTATATATGTTTGTCTGTGAGACGGTATATAACTCTTGTCGTGGTTTTAGTTCAAAATTTTAACCTAAAACCACGACAAAAATTATGAAACGGAGGGAGTAATATTTTTTTGAGTCCTTATATAGACAGAGGTGCCTTTGGCCTTTTCGCAAAAAGGGTCTATTATAGGAGTTTATCTGTAACCTAGTAAGGGCATCTCCAACGCCGACCCTCAAACCGCCCGCATACGTCCGGACCAGACGTGTTTTGCCAACCAATGCGATCCTGTATTGGTTTGTAGGCCAGTATGGAGGAGCTTTTTCCCGCAAATCATACAAAGTGGGGGGGGGGGGGGGAGGGAGGGGTTTGCGGGCGTCCGGACCGCTACCACGCACGCTCTTGACTACACTGGCCCGTCAAAAACCCTCCTCCTTCATCCATGTGTGTTCCAGCCCAACGTCAGCTGCCGCGCATTGACGCACCCAACGCTTGGCCTCACAGGAATCCGCTATTTAACCGCGGCCACACCTGGCTAAACTCCACACCACAACACATCCGCTCCACATCCTCCTCCATTGCACCACATCCACCATGAACGCGAGCGGGAACGATCTATGGGAGAGCCTATCGACGGAGATGAAGCATGAGGTCGCCGCCCTTGCGGCCACCTGGCACTGTCGCCGTGTCAGGAAGATTGAGGCCGGCATGCCGGCCAGCTCCCCCCAAGGCCTCCGACCACGACTCTACAATGGAGACAGGGTTCGATGAAGACACCGTGCCGATGCATGCCAGCTTGACCATGGAGCAGGCACAGACGCACTACGACGCCGCCATGACGGATGAGGAGCAACCTGCTCCGGCTCCTATGTCGACATTCCGGCAGGCTGAGGAGGAGCAAAGGTACAACCTGCTCCTCTTCGACAGCACCGGTTGGCGAAGGGCCAAATCTACGGCGAGCGCGCAAGCGAGGAGGCCGTGGTGGCCATTACAGCGGCGAACCCGAACTTCGTTGTGGAGCAGCAGACGCTCTACGAGGCTGGACGTGCTCAACGCGTCGCTCGCAACGCAGTGCTGGCACAGCCGGACGCGGACGCAGCCGCACAAGTGCTGGCAGCGCAGGCAGTCGAGGACGAGAACGCTGCTAGTTGTGTGTCTTACACGCCGTCGTCCAACTTCCGGGGGCGCATCTGGCAGGTGGACAGTGACGGACCGTCCACATCGATCATCAACCTCGCGTCTACCTGCATCGGCGACAGACAGGTTGCAGACCCATCTTTCATGTTCCACTTTATCTCGCGAAGACCGCACCTTCACTTCACGGGTCTTAAACCCTGCCGCCATTCATGAACACGACAGATGGAGGACATGGTCGCCGATGCCGAATACAAAGAAAGTGAACGACGGGCGCCACCGTATGGCAGCTTCAGGCCCTGGCTACTTTTTTTGGTGAAAAATGTTCAAAATGCAATAACGTATGGTTTATCTGAATATCCGTCGTGTTTGCATGAAACTTGGTTTGAAATATATGTGGACGGATGCGGGAGCAAATTTGTGGATCAGAAATGCCTTAATTGAGCACGCATTGCATTTTGCTGACAGGGCATGCGTGTACCATTTTTTGTGATAGCATATAGTATATACTAAAAAGCGATTACCGTGTTGATTAGTCAGAGAGAGTGTGAATAAATAAGTAATACAACATGAGTCTGCACTCATGTTTATACATATACCTTTCCATGAGCAGACGACTATGCATGGCCTACAACGAGGATCACGTCTCGTCGTCATCACAGGATCAGGATGAAAGGAACACCAGCGTCGTCGTCGCTGGCGGCTAGCAGCTGACAGCGGCCGTGCTACATGAAAGAGTCCACTCCACGGAAACTGGAAGGGATGTTCAATTGTTCAGACTTTGTTTTCGTCGGTCGTCGCCGGCGGCGGATAAGGGAGCAGGGGACTGAGGCCTTCCAAAATACTCCCTCCGTCCGAAAATATTTGTCGGAGAAATTGATGGAAATGGATGTATCTAGAACTAAATTGCATCTAAATACATCCATTCCCCCGACAAATATTTTCGGACGGAGGGAGTAGTAATCACTAGCGTCGTCGTTGCTGGCGGCCAGCAGCTGATGACGACTGCGCTACATGACAGCGTCCTCCATGGATGTTGAGATGTTGTGGTCATGGCGCCGGCGCACAGGGAAAGAGGGGATTGAGACCTTACACAAGAAATACTAGCGTCGTCGTCGCTGGTGGCTCGGCGGCTCGCGGCTGATGGTGACCGAGCTACATGAGAAGCGTCCACGGGAAGGGATGTTTAGAGTATATAACTCTTGTCGTGAGTATATATGTTTGTTTGTGAGACGGTATATATAACTCTTGTTGTAGTTTTAGTTCAAAATTTTAAACTAAAACCACGAAATAAATTATGAAACGGAGGGAGTGATAATTTTTTCGAGTCTTTATATAGCCAGAGGTACCTTTGCCCTTTTCGCAAAAAGGGTCTATCACAGGAGTTTATTTGTTACCGAGTAAGGGCATCTTCAACGCCGACCCTCAAACCGCCCCCATACGTCCCGACCTGACGTGTTTTGCCAACCAATGTGATCCTGTATCGGTCTGTAGGTCAGTCCGGACGTGCTTTTTCCCACAAAACCAAAGAGAAGTGTGTGTGTGGGGGGGGGGGGGGGGGGGCTTTGCGGAGGTGCACCCGGACGCTTGGCCTCACCGGAATCAACCGCGGGCACACCCGGCTAAACTCCACACCACAACACATCTGCTCCACATCCTCCTCCATTGCACCACATCCACCATGAACGCGAGCGGGAACGATCTATGGGAGAGCCTATCGACGGAGACGAAGCGCGAGGTCGCCGCCCTTGCGGCCACCTAGCAGTGCTGCTGTGCCAAGCGGATTGAGGCTGGCATGCCGGCCAGCTCCCCCGAGGTCGGCGCCGCTGACCCCGCAATGGAGACGGGTTCGATGACGACACTGCGCCGTTGCATGCTGGCTTGACCATGGAGTAGGTGCAGGCGCACTACATCGCCGCCATGGCGGATTAGGAGCAATCTGCGCCGGCTCCTATGTCGGCATTCGAGCAGGCTTAGGAGGAGCAAAGGTACAACCTGCTCCTCTTTGACAGCGCCGGCTGGCTAAGGGCCAAATCTACAACGAGCGCGCAAATGAGGATTCCGTGGTTGCCATGGCCGCGACGAACCCAGACTACGTTGCGGAGAAGCAGATGCTCTACGAAGCTGTGCATGCTTAATGTGTCGCTCGCAAGGCAGTCCGCCCAACAAGCGTTGGCAGCGCAGGCGGTCGATGATGAGAATGCTGCCAGTTGCGCGTCTTACGTGCCGCCGTCCAACTTTCAGGGGCGCATATGGCAAGTGAACAGTGACGGACCGTCCACGTCCACCGGCATCGGCGATGGACAGGTCGCGGACTCCCCCGAAGATGACTAGGGCATGGGAGGCGGCAGAGCATTGTCTCCCAAGTGGGCCGGTCTGTCTCCCATATTCTACTTTTCCTTGCCAGAGACCGCACCTCCACTTCACGGGTCTTGAACCCCGCCGCCATTCATGGACACGGCAGATGTAGGACGTGGTCACCGATGCCGAATACAAAGGAAGTGGACGACGGCCACCGCCGTAGGATAGCTTCAGGGTCCGGCCATGTTTTTTAATGAAAAATGTTCAAAATGTAATAGAATTCCTTACGGTTTATATGAAAATCCGTTGTGTTTGCATGAATTTCGTCTAGTTAATTGAAACTTGGTTCCTAATATATATGGGCACCGTTGGATAACAGGCTCCCGCATCCATGTCCTCGGAATGGTCACTCTGTTTACTAACGGATGTGAAGTAAATATGCGGGTTTGTGTTAGAGATGCCCTAATTGAGCACGCATTGAATTTTGCTAAGAGGGCATGCGTGTACTATTTCTTGTGATAGCATATACTATCAAAAAACGATTACCATGTTGATTAGTCAGAGGGAGTGAGTCTGCACTGAATGTTTATACATGTACTACCTTTCCGTGAGCAGGCGACTATGCATGGCCTAGAACGAGGATCACGTCTTGTCGTTATCACAGGATCAGGATGAAAGGAACACTAGCGCCGTCGTCGCTGGCGGCTAGCAGCTGACAGCGGCCGTGCTACTTGAAAGCGTCCACTCCACGGAAACTGGAAGGGATGTTCAATTGTTTAGACTGTTAGACTTAATCCTGACATGCACGTGGATGTGTGCACCTGTGCTTTGGTTAATCACTGTTAATTGTGGCTGGTTAGTTGGCTAGCTACAAAGGTTGGGCGTGAGCGGTTCTAGGTGCATGCATGGCTGAGTTAGTTAGCTAGTTGAGTCCTTCTAGAAGTGGATAAGTGCATGCAGTTAGTGGCCGTGGTGGCGGGTCGTGTGTGCGTGTGTGGAGTTGGTGCTCGGGTCACGTGTGTGGGCTGGCCTGGGTATAAAACCCCCATTGTGTACTGATAAAAAGGCACCGGTACGAGCCGTGATGTAGCCTGTGTGCTGAATATAAAAAAGGCGTTTGGGCGCGGGGCGTTGGTCGCCGGGAAAAAAGTGTGCTCCTTCTTCCACCTCCGTCCGGCGTGAGAGAGAGAGCGGCAACAATAATTGGTATCAGAGCTTGGTGTCTTGGGCGTGCTTGCCGTGCCGGAGGCGTGGCAGCGATGGCGGCGCTCGTCGGCGACTGCGTGTTGGAGCTCCGGGTCGTGTGTCGGTTTATGGAGGTGGGCGGCGCTGTGGCTGCCATGGCGTGTGGCGGAGGCGGCGGACGGTGACGTCGTACGTGCGGCGACCGCGGAGGCCGCCGAGGCGCTGCGTTGTGGCGCGGTGGCGCGGCACGACATGGCGGCATGGAGGCCACGGCGGTGCAGGGCAATAACACGCGGCGGCCTAGTGCGCACTGAACGCGTCGGGCGCGTCGGGACCGCGTCGAGGCGCTGGACCTGGTTGCGCAGATCGCGTACGTGTGCGGCGGGAGCGCGGGCCGGGAGCGTGGGGACGTGGGGAGTGCGCGCGAAGGGCACGGCGGTCGCGGACACGAGGAGGTCGCGAAGGACATGCGTGGTGGCGCAGAGGTCGCGACGGCTCGGGGCGACAACCGTGGAAGGTACGTGACACGTAGGCGCGGCGTGGCGGCTGCCATGGCGGACGCGGAGGCGGCACGCGGTGAGCGTCTGATGCTGTCGGGCTTGTCGGGCGCGTCGGATGCGCGCGGGACGTGCGGGACGCAGAGGGACGCCAAGCGTCTGTCGCCGACGGAGGAAGAGCTCGGCGTGTGTCGCCGGAGTCGTGATGGAGCACGGTGCGACCGGCGTCGTTGCGCCAGGTCGGGTCCGCGGGCTGGGTCACGCTCGTGACGACGACAATGGGAGTAGCAACATCAAGTCCGACGACGGCAAGCATGCGACACGTCACAGCGACGGGCGAAGGCCGCAGTGGCGCGGTGCGACGGCCGTGGAGGCGCGTGGCGCGGTATGTGTGTGGCACAGTGGCCTAGTCGCGCGTTGACGCGTGCAGTGCGTTCAAGATGACGGCCGAGGACGAAGCATGTCAAGATTAGGAGGAAAAATGTTAGACTTAATTCTGACATGCACGTGGATGTGTGCACCTGTGCTTTCGTTAATCGCTGTTAGTTGCGGCTAGTTAGTTGGCTAGCTACAAAGGCTGGGCGTGTGTGGTTCTAGCTGCATGCATGGCTGAGTTAGTTAGCTAGTGGAGTCCTTCTAGGAGTGGATAAGTGCATGCAGTTAGTGGCCGTGGTGGCGGGTCGTGTGTGCGTGTGTGGAGTTGGTGCTCGGGTCACGTGTGTGGGCTGGCCTGGGTATAAAACCCCATTGTGTACTGATAGAAAGGCACCGGTACGAGCCGTGATGTAGCATGTGTGCTGAATATAAAAGTGGCGTTTGGGCGCCGGGGCGTTGGTCGCCGGGAAAAAAGTGTGCTCCTTCTTCCACCTCCGTCCGGCGTGAGAGAGAGAGAGAGCGGCAACAACATAGACATTGTTTTCGTCAGTCGTCGCCGGCGGCGGATAAGGGAGCAGAGGACTGAGGCCTTCCAAAATAGTAATCACTAGCGTCGTCGTCGCTGGCGGCTAGCGGCTGATGACGACTGCGCTACATGACAGCTTCCTCCACGGATGTTGAGATGTTGTGGTCATGGCGGCGGCGCACATGGGAAGAGGGGATTGAGGCCTTACACAAGAAATACTTTTTTTGCATGATAATACGCGTCTCATTTATAAGATGAAATCAAGTTACAAGGCACGTACACACCGACCTTACAGGCATGAAAAGATAGGATAAATCTATGCAAAAAACCAGCGCCTATCTCCCTCCTTCGACACCACCGAAGCGACCACCAAAGGGATGGAAGACAGATCACCTCTACACCCGAGCTCGACGCGCTCCATCACTGATCAACAGCTTTACGGACCTCCAAAGTCGTTTGCCAGAAGTTTTTCAGTTCAGTGACTGATAAATTCACTTACATCATCGGCACGCTCGGGCAGCTTTACGACATCGACAACATGACCATAACGGAGGCGATCGGACGCCTGCGAACATGGGAAGAGAATGTTCGTGGCTGTCGGAAAGGAAAAGGAGGAGGTTATGACCAACTTATGTACTCGCGCGCAGATTGGGAGTCCCCATGTAGCAAAGGAAGGCGCAACGTTGGCGAAGGCTCAAGCAACACAAAGCGCGGCGGACAAACCGAAGAAGGCAAAGGAAAAGGCAAGCCACAAGGTCGTGGTAAGGCGGACCAATCTAAAGAGCGGAAGCCACGGAACTTGGATATGTCCGAGGTCAAGTGCTATAACTGCAACGAGATGGGTCACTTTGCGAAGGATTGTCCGGAGCCTAACAAGAGGGAGATCAAAGCAAATTTGGTGAAGCAGGAAGCCGAACGTCCATGTCTTCTGCTGGCCGAAGTTTGTGATCTTGTGGAGCCTAACAAGCGTGAGATCAAGGCAAATTTGGCAAAACAAAAAGACGAACGTCCAGGTCTTCTGATGGCCAAAGTTTGTGATCTCGTCCAAACGGTGGTTGTGAAACCAAACCGGAAGGTGCTACTTCATGAGAAAAAGGTAACACCAAAGTTATCCGGGACCAGAACGTGTTGTGGTATCTAGACACGGGTGCCAGTAACCACATGACGGGGTGCAAGGAGAAGTTCCTCGAGCTAGAATATGATGTTCAAGGCTCGGTCAAGTTCGGTGATGGTTCAAATGTGGAGATTTGCGGGTAAGGTTATGTCCTCTTCGAGGGTCTCACAGGAGAACATCGCATACTCACCGGAGTGTACTACATCCCACGGCTTCGCAACAACATCATCTCTTTCGGGAAACTTAACGAGAATGGATGCAAGGTGGATATTGAGAACGGAGTGATGACGATCTTCCATAACCTCCAAAACGTGCTAGCGCATGTGAATCACACGCGGAACAGGCTCTATATCCTCAACCTTGATCAATCTCAACCGGAGTGTTGGCTCGCCAAGAGTGATGATGATTCATGGTTATGGCATGCTAGATTTGGACACGTTAACTTCTACGCCTTGAAGAAGATGTCGAAGATGGAGATGGTATCTGGGATACCGTTTATCGACCATGTTGATCGAGTATGTGATGGGTGCTTGGTTGGAAAACAGCACCACAGGCCGTTCCCTGCTCAGTCTACCTATCGTGCAAGTGATGCACTCGAGCTGCTCCATGGTGATTTATGTGGCCCTATCACCCCAGCAACTCACGGAGGAAAGAAGTACTTCTTCCTTGTGGTAGATGACTACTCGAGATGCATGTGGGTCATTCTCCTACGATCTAAAGATGAGGCATTTGAAGCGTTCAAGAAGTTGAAGGCTGCAACGGAGATGGAACACAAGCTGAAGGTTCGCGCTTTACGGACAGATCACGGCGGAGAGTTTACGTCGAATGAGTTCAATGACTACTGCAAGAAGATTGGCATAAAAAGGTTCCTCACAGCACCTTATACGCCACAGCAGAACGGGGTTGTTGAAAGGCGCAATCGAACCGTCGTTGACATGGCGAGAAGTTTACTCAAGAGCAAGAACTTGCCGGGGACCTTTTGGGGAGAAGCTATCTCGACGGCGGTCTATCTTCTCAACCGGGCTCCAACAAAGGCGGTGATTGGCAAGACTCCGTATGAAGCAATTTATGGACGTAAGCCAAATGTGTCTCATCTACGGACATTCGGGTGCGTGGCGCATGTGAAGACGGCGGAGCCGCATCTCTCAAAGCTTGCCGATCGTAGCACCAAGATGGTGTTCATTGGATACGAGAGGAGTTCCGGCACCAAAGCATACCGTTTCTATGATCTACGAACCAAGCATCTACGGATTTCACACGACGTTGTGTTTGAATAAAACTAAGCATGGAATTGGAGCGCGGCAGCCACGATGCTCCAAACGGTAACATATTCACAGTTGATTTTCCAACTGATGATGATGAAAGGGAGGATGTTCAGGTGGTTGGCAAGACATCCAACCAAGGTGACCGCAATGGCAGTGATCACCATGGTGCCGACACCAACGACGACGCGCATGGGTCGCAAGGTGATAGCGACAATGACGCGCACGACACAGGCGGAGATCTCGACAATGAGGCGCATAGTGACGATGACAATCAAGATGATGGTCATGGTCACGACGACTACGCCAACAACAAGGATGCCAACGATCCGGCATCTGCCATGCATGATACTCAACGGTCTTCCTCAAGTGCATCGACACCGACACAACTTGTGTCGCCCCCTTCGCAAGACACGATGGATTTTTCCGAGCCTTGTCGCTACAAGCCCCTCAAGAAAGTCTACAAGTACACAAAGACAGTTACACTCGAGTACTCCCATTTGTGTTTACTCGGAGTTGAGGAGCCGGCGAACTTCGTAGAGGTGAGCAAAAGTTCAAGTTGGATGCAAGCCATGGATGAGTAGATGAAGGCGATCGAGAGCAATGGCACGTGGACTTTGGTAACCCGACCTCCGAACCAAAAGGCCATAGGTTTGAAGTGAGTTTACAAGTTAAATAAGGACACGAAGGGTGCCATTGTGAAGTACAAGGCAATACTCGTTGCAAAGGGTTACGTACAACATCAAGGAGTTGACTATGAGGAGGTGTTTGCACCGGTTGCTCGACTCGAGACGGTGAGAGTGCTCCTAGCTTTGGCAGCGCAAGAGGATTGGAAAGTTCACCATATGGATGTTAAATCCGCTTTCCTCAATGGCGATCTCACAGAAGAAGTGTACGTAGAACATCCCCTTAGCTATGAGAAGAAAGGATAAGAAGGGAAAGTGTACAAGCTCAAGAAGGCACTGTACGGGCTGAAGCAAGTGCCAAGAGCTTGGAACTCAAAGTTAGACCAAAGATTGGTCTCACTCGGGTTCAAAAGACCCCTCGACGATCCAAATGACAGTTGATGACCCACAAGTGTAGGGGATCTATTGTAGTCCTTTCGATAAGTAAGAGTGTCGAACCCAACGAGGAGCAGAAGGAAATGATAAGTGGTTTGCAGTAAGGTTTTCTCTGCAAGCACTGAAATTGTAGGTAACAGATAGTTTTGTGATAAGATAAATTATAACAAGTAACAAGCAATGAAAGTACATAAAGTGCAGCAAGATGGCCCAATCCTTTTGTAGTAAAGGATAAGCCTGGACAATTTCTTATAATGAGAAAAGAGCTCCCGAGGACACATGGGAATTATCGTCAAGCTAGTTTTCATCATGCTCATATGATTCGCGTTCGGTACTTTGATAATTTGATATGTGGGTGGACCGGTGCTTGGGTACTACCCTTACTTGGACAAGCATCCCACTTATGATTAACCTCTATTGCAAGCATCGCAACTACAAAAGAAGTATTAAGGTAAACCTAACCACAACATTAAACATATGGATCCAAATCAGCCCCTAACAAAGCAACGCATAAACTAGGGTTTAAGCTTCTGTCACTCTAGCAACCCATCATCTACTTATTACTTCCCAATGCCTTCCTCTAGGCCCAAATAATGGTGAAGTGTCATGTAGTCGACGTTCACATAACACCACTAGAGGAAAGACAACATACATCTCATCAAAATATCGAACGAATACCAAATTCACATGACTACTAATAGCAAGCCTTCACCCATGTCCTCAGGAACAAACGTAACTACTCACAAAGCATATTCATGTTCATAATCAGAGGAGTAATAATATGCATTAAGGATCTGAACATATGATCTTCCACCAAGTAAACCAATTAGCATCAACTACAAGGAGTAATCAACACTACTAGCAACCCACAGGTACCAATTTGTGGTTTTGATACAAGATTGGATACAAGAGATGAACTAGGGTTTTGAGAGGAGATGGTGCTAGTGAAGATGTTAATGGAGATTGACCCCCTCCCGATGAGAGGATCATTGGTGATGACGATGGTGATGATTTCCCCCTCCCAGAGGGAAGTGTCCCCGGCAGAACAGCTCTGCCGGAGCTCTAGATTGGTTCCGCCAAGGTTCCGCCTTGTGGCAGCGGAGTTTCGTCCCATAAGCTTGCCCACGATTTTTTCCAGGATAAAAGCCCTCATATATCAGAAGATGGACACTGGAGGGCCACTAGGGGGCCCAGGAGATAGGGGGCGCGCCTGCGCGCCCCCCACCCTCCTGGCCAGGGTGTGGGCTGTTGGAAATATGCCCTAGAGGCAATAATAAAAGTATTATTATTATATTTCCTTGTTCATGATAATAGTCTTTTATTCATGCTATAACTGTATTATCCAGAAATCGTAATACACGTGTGAATACATAGACCACAATATGTCCCTAGTGAGCCTCTAGTTGACTAGCTCGTTGTGATCAACAGATAGTCATGGTTTCCTGGCTATGGACATTGGATGTCGTTGATAACGGGATCACATCATTAGGAGAATGATGTGATGGACAAGACCCAATCCTAAGCCTAGCACAAAGATCGTGTAGTTCGTTTGCTAGAGCTTTGCCAATGTCAAGTATCTCTTCCTTTGACCATGAGAGCGTGTAACTCCTGGATACCGTAGGAGTGCTTTGGGTGTATCAAACGTCACAACGTAACTGGGTGACTATAAAGGTGCACTACAGGTATCTCCGAAAGTATCTATTGTTTTATGCGGATCGAGACTGGGATTTGTCACTCCGTGTAAACGGAGAGGTATCTCTGGGCCCACTCGGTAGGACATCATCATATGCGCAATGTGACCAAGGAGTTGATCACGGGATGATGTGTTACGGAATGAGTAAAGTGACTTGCCGGTAACGAGATTGAACAAGGTATCGGTATACCGACGATCGAATCTCGGGCAAGTAAAATACCGCTAGACAAAGGGAATTGTATACGGGATCGATTGAGTCCTTGACATCGTGGTTCATCCGATGAGATCATCGTGGAACATGTGGGAGCCAACATGGGTATCCAGATCCCGCTGTTGGTTATTGACCGGAGAACGTCTCGGTCATGTCTGCATGTCTCCCGAACCCGTAGGGTCTACACACTTAAGGTTCGATGACGCTAGGGTTATAAAGGAAGCTTGTATGTGGTTACCGAATGTTGTTCGGAGTCCCGGATGAGATCCCGGACGTCACGAGGAGTTCCGGAATGGTCCGGAGGTAAAGATTTATATATAGGAAGTCCTGTTTCGGCCATCGGGACAAGTTTCGGGGTCATCGGTATTGTACCGGGACCACCGGAAGGGTCCCGGGGGCCCACCGGGTGGGGCCACCTGCCCCGGGGGGCCACATGGGCTGTAGGGGGTGCGCCTTGGCCTACATGGGCCAAGGGCACCAGCCCCAAGAGGCCCATGCGCCTAGGGAACCCTAGAGGGAAGAGTCCTCAAGGGGGAAGGCACCTCCGAGGTGCCTTGGGGAGGATGGACTCCTCCCCCCCTCTTGGCCGCACCCCAAACCCATCTAGGGCTGGCCGCCGCCCCTAGGGGGTGGGAAAACCCTAAAGGGGGCGCAGCCCCCTTCCCCCCTATATATATTGAGGCATGGGGCTGCCCATAACACGCGATTTGATCTCTCGTTGGTGCAGCCCTGCCCCTCTCCCTCCTCCTCTTCTCCCATGGTGCTTGGCGAAGCCCTGCGGGATTGCCACGCTCCTCCATCACCACCACGCCGTTGTGCTGCTGTTGGATGGAGTCTTCCTCAACCTCTCCCTCTCTCCTTGCTGGATCAAGGCGTGGGAGACGTCACCGGGCTGTACGTGTGTTGAACGCGGAGGTGCCGTCCGTTCGGCACTTGATCATCGGTGATCTGAATCACGACGAGTACGACTCCATCAACCCCGTTCACTTGAACGCTTCCGCTTAGCGATCTACAAGGGTATGTAGATGCACTCTCCTTTCTACTCGTTGCTGGTCTCTCCATAGATAGATCTTGGTGTTACGTAGGAAATTTTTGAATTTCTGCTACGTTCCCCAACAGTGGCATCATGAGCTAGGTCTATTGCGTAGATTCTTTGCACGAGTAGAACACAAAGTAGTTGTGGGCGTTGATGTTGTTCAATATGCTTACCGTTACTAGTCCAATCTTGTTTCGACGGTATTGTGGGATGAAGCGGCCCGGACCGACCTTACACGTACTCTTACGTGAGACAGGTTCCACCGATTGACATGCACTTGGTGCATAAGGTGGCTAGCGGGTGCCAGTCTCTCCCACTTTAGTCGGAACGGATTCGATGAAAAGGGTCCTTATGAAGGGTAAATAGCAATTGGCATATCACGTTGTGGTCTTGCGTAGGTAAGAAACGTTCTTGCTAGAAACCCATAGCAGCCACGTAAAACATGCAACAACAATTAGAGGACGTCTAACTTGTTTTTGCAGGGTATGCTATGTGATGTGATATGGCCAAGAAGAATGTGATGAATGATATGTGATGTATGAGATTGATCATGTTCTTGTAATAGGATTCACGACTTGCATGTCGATGAGTATGACAACCGGCAGGAGCCATAGGAGTTGTCTTTATTTTTTGTATGACCTGCGTGTCATTGAAGAACGCCATGTAACTTACTTTACTTTATTGCTAAACGCGTTAGTCATAGAAGTAGAAGTAGTCGTTGGCGTGACAACTTCATGAAGACACGATGATGGAGATCATGATGATGGAGATCATGGTGTCATGCCGGTGACAAGATGATCATGGAGCCCCGAAGATGGAGATCAAAAGGAGCAAAAATGATATTGGCCATATCATGTCACTATTTGATTGCATGTGATGTTTATCATGTTTATGCATCTTGTTTACTTAGGACGACGGTAGTAAATAAGATGATCGCTTACAAAATTTCAAGAAGTGTTCTCCCCTAACTGTGCACCGTTGCTACAGTTCGTCGCTTCTAAGCACCACGTGATGATCGGGTGTGATGGATTCTTACGTTCACATACAACGGGTGTAAGACAGTTTTACACAGCGAAAACACTTAGGGTTAACTTGACGAGCCTAGCATGTACAGACATGGCCTCGGAACACGGAGACCGAAAGGTCGAGCATGAGTCGTATAGTAGATACGATCAACATGAAGATGTTCACCGACGTTGGCTAGTCCGTCTCACGTGATGATCGGACACGGCCTAGTTGACTCGGATCATGTAATCACTTAGATGACCAGAGGGATGTCTATCTGAGTGGGAGTTCATAAGATGAACTTAATTATCCTGAACATAGTCAAAAGACCTTTTGCAAATTATGTCGTAGCTCGCGCTTTAGTTCTACTGTTTTAGTTATGTTCCTAGAGAAAATATAGTTGAAAGTTGACAGTAGCGATTATGCGGACACTAGAACGCTTATGTCCTTAATGCACTGCTTAGTGTGCTGAACCCCAAATGTCGCATGTGGATGTTTCGAACATCGAACATACACGTTTTGATAACTACGTGATAGTTCAGTTAAATGGTTTAAGTAGAGGCACCAAAGACGTTTTCGAAACATCGCGGAACATATGAGATGTTTCGAGGGTTGAAATTGGGATTTCAGGATCGTGCCCACGTCAAGAGGTATGAGACCTCCGGCGATTTTCTTAGCCTGCAAACTAAGGGAGAAAAGCTCAATCGTTGAGCTTGTGCTCAGATTGTCTGAGTGCAACAATCACTTGAATCAAGTGGGAGTTAATCTTCCAGATGAGATAGTGATGTTTCCCCAAAGTCATTGCCACCGAGCTGCTAGAGCTTCGTGATGAACTATAACATATCAGGGATAAATAAGATGATCCTTGAGGTATTCACGATGTTTGACACCGCGAAAGTAGAAATCAAGAAGGAGCATCAATTGTTGATGGTTGGTGAAACCACTAGTTTCAAGAAGGGCAAGGGCAAGAAGGGATACTTCATGAAACGGCAAATCAGCTGCTGCTCCAGTGAAGAAACCCAAGGTTGAACCCAAACCCGAGACTAAGTGCTTCTGTAATAAGGGGAACAGTCACTAGAGCAGAATTACCCTAGATACTTGGTAGATGAGAAGGCTGGCAAGGTCGATAGAAGTATATTGGATATACATTATGTTAATGTATACTTTACTAAGTACTCCTAGTAGCACCAGGGTATTAGATACCGGTTCGGTTGCTAAGTGTTAGTAACTCGAAATAAAAGCTACGGAATAAAACGGAGACTGACTAAAGGTGAGCTGACGATATGTGTTGGAAGTGTTTCCAAGTTTGATGTGATCTAACATCGCACGCTCCCTCTACCATCAAGATTAGTATTAAACCTGAATAAGTGCTCTTGCACCTAAAGGAATGTTTTATTGAATCTTGATCGTAGTGATACACATTTTCATGCCAAAAGATATAAGATAGTAATGATAGTACCACTTACTTGTGGCACTGCCATGTAAGTCATAATGGTATAAAACGCATGAAGAAGCTCCATGTTGATGGATCTTTGGACTCACTCGTTTTGAAAAGTTTGAGACATGCGAACCATGTCTATTGGTGTATATGCATGAAGAAACTCCATGCAAATGGATCGTTTGGACTCACTTGATTTTGAATCACTTGAGATATGCAAATCATACCACATGGGCAAGATGACTGAAAAGCCTCGTTTTCAGTAAGATGGAACAAGATAGCAACTTATAGGAAGTAACACATTTTGATGTGTGTAGTCCAATGAGTGCTGAGGCATGCAGTGAATATCGTTATGATCTTACTTCATAGATGATTCGAGTAGATGTTGAGAATATTTACTTGATGAAACACAAGTCTGAATTATTGAATGGTTCAAGTAATTTCAGAGTGAAGTAGAAGATCATTGTGACAAGAAGATAAAATGTCTATGATATGATCATAGAGATGAATATCTGAGTTACGAGTTTTGGCACACAATTAAGACATTGTGGAAATTGTTTCGCAATTAATACCGCCTGGAACACCATAGTGTGATGGTGTGTCCGAACATCATAACTGCACCCTATTGGATATGATGCATACCATGATGTCTCTTATCGAATTACCACTATCGTTCATGGGTTAGGCATTAGAGACAACCACATTCACTTTAAATAGGGCACCACGTAATTCCGTTGAGATGACACCGTATGAATTATGGTTTAGAGAAACCTAAGTTGTCGTTTCTTAAAAGTTTGGGGCTGCGACGCTTATATGAAAAAGTTTCAGGTTGATAAGCTCGAACCCAAAGCGGATAAAATGCATCTTCATAGGAAACCCAAAACAGTTGGGTATACCTCCTAATTCAGATCCGAAAGCAATATGGATTGTTTCTAGAATCGGGTCCTTTCTCGAGGAAAAGTTTCTCTCGAAAGAATTGAGTGGGAGGATGGTGGAGACTTGATGAGGTTATTGAACCGTCTCTTCAACTAGTGTGTGACAGGGCACAGGGAGTTGTTCCTGTGGCACCTACACCAATTGAAGTGGAAGCTTATGATATTGATCATGAAACTTCGGATCAAGTCACTCCCAAACCTCGTAGGATGACAAGGATGCGTACTACTTCAGAGTGGTACGTAATCCTGTCTTGAAGGTCATGTTGCTAGACAACAATGAACCTACGAGCTATGGAGAAGCGATGGTGGGCCCAAATTCCGACAAATGGTTAGAAGCCATGAAATCCGAGATAGTATCCATATATCAGAACAAAGCATGGACTTTGATGGACTTGCCCGATGATCGGCAATCCATTGAGATAAATGGATCTTTTAAGAAGAAGATGGACGTGGATGGTAATGTCACCGTCCATGAAGCTCGACTTGTGGCAAAAAGTTTTTCACAAGTTCAAGGAGTTGACTACGATGAGATTTTCTCATCCGTAGCGATCCTTAAGTCCGTCGGATTCATGTTAGCATTAGCTGCATTTACGAAATCTGGTAGATGGATGTCAAGACAAGTTTCCTTACTAGTTTTCGTAAGGAAAGGTTGTATGCAATACAATCAGAAAAGTTTTGTCGATCCTAAGGATGCTAAAAGGTATGCTAGCTCCAGCGATCCTTCTAAGGACTGGAGTGAGCATCTCGGAGTTGGAATGTATGCTTTGATGATGATCAAAGATTTTGGGTTTGTACAAAGTTTATGAGAAACTTGTATTTCCAAAGAAGTGAGTGGGAGCACTATAGAATTTCTGATGAGTATATGTTGTTGACATATTGTTGATCAGAAATGACGTAGAATTTCTGGAAAGCATATAGGGTTATTTTGAAAGTGTTTTTCAATGGAAAGCCTGGATTAAGCTACTTGAACATTGAGCATCAAGATCTATAAGGATAGATCAAAATGCTTAAT
This sequence comes from Triticum aestivum, assembly GCF_018294505.1. Classification (NCBI taxonomy): domain Eukaryota; kingdom Viridiplantae; phylum Streptophyta; class Magnoliopsida; order Poales; family Poaceae; genus Triticum; species Triticum aestivum. Next base: position 562,726,342 of record NC_057810.1, on the reverse strand, counting down.
AATACTTTCAAATGAGCACATACCTTGACATGATCTTGAAGGTGTTCAAGATGGATCAGTCAAAGAAGAAGTTCTTGCCTGAGTTGTAAGGTACGAAGTTAAGACTTAAAGCTCGACCACGGCAGAATAGAGAGAAAGGACGAAGGTCGTCCCCTATGCTTAAAACGTAGGCTCTTCAGTATGCTGTGCTGTGTACCGCACCTGAAGTGTGCCTTGCCATGAGTCAGTCAAGGGGTACAAGAGTGATCCAAGAATGGCTCACAGACAGCGGTCAAAGTTACCCTTAGTAACTAGTGGACTAAGGAATTTTTCTCGATTATGGAGGTGGTAAAAGAGTTCGTCGTAAAGGTTACGTCGATGCAAGCTTAACACCTATCCAGATAGCTCTGAGTAGAGATACCGGATACATATAATGGAGCAACAATTTAGAATAGCTCCAAGTAGAACAGTTATTTGGAATAGCTCCAAATAGAGCGTGGTAGCTGCATCTAGGAGATGACATAGAGATTTGTAAAACACACACGGATCTGAAAGGTTCAGACCCGTTGACTAAAACCTCTCTCACAAGCAACATGATCAAACTTAAAACTCATTGAGTATTAATCACATAGTGATGTGAACTAGACTACTGATTCTAGTAAACTCTTGGGTGTTAGTCACATGGCGATGTGACCTGTGAGTGTTAATCACATGGCGATGTGAACTAGATTATTGACTCTAGTGCAAGTGGGAGACTGTTGGAAATATGCCCTAGAGGCAATAATAAAAGTATTATTATTATATTTCCTTGTTCATGATAATAGTCTTTTATTCATGCTATAACTGTATTATTCGGAAATCGTAATACACGTGTGAATACATAGACCACAATATGTCCCTAGTGAGCCTCTAGTTGACTAGCTCGTTGTGATCAACAGATAGTCATGGTTTCCTGGCTATGGACATTGGATGTCGTTGATAACGGGATCACATCATTAGGAGAATGATGTGATGGACAAGACCCAATCCTAAGCCTAGCACAAAGATCGTGTAGTTCGTTTGCTAGAGCTTTGCCAATGTCAAGTATCTCTTCCTTTGACCATGAGAGCGTGTAACTCCTGGATACCGTAGGAGTGCTTTGGGTGCATCAAACGTCACAACGTAACTGGGTGACTATAAAGGTGCACTACAGGTATCTCCGAAAGTATCTATTGTTTTATACGGATCGAGACTGGGATTTGTCACTCCGTGTAAACGGAGAGGTATCTCTGGGCCCACTCGGTAGGACATCATCATATGCGCAATGTGACCAAGGAGTTGATCACGGGATGATGTGTTACGGAACGAGTAAAGAGACTTGCCGGTAACGAGATTGAACAAGGTATCGGTATACCGACGATCGAATCTCGGGCAAGTAAAATACCGCTAGACAAAGGGAATTGTATACGGGATCGATTGAGTCCTTGACATCGTGGTTCATCCGATGAGATCATCGTGGAACATGTGGGAGCCAACATGGGTATCCAGATCCCGCTGTTGGTTATTGACCGGAGAACGTCTCGGTCATGTCTGCATGTCTCCCGAACCCGTAGGGTCTACACACTTAAGGTTCGATGACGCTAGGGTTATAAAGGAAGCTTGTATGTGGTTACCGAATGTTGTTCGGAGTCCCGGATGAGATCCCGGACGTCACGAGGAGTTCCGGAATGGTCCGGAGGTAAAGATTTATATATAGGAAGTCCTGTTTCGGCCATCGGGACAAGTTTCGGGGTCATCGGTATTGTACCGGGACCACCGGAAGGGTCCCGGGGGCCCACCGGGTGGGGCCACCTGCCCCGGGGGGCCACATGGGCTGTAGGGGGTGCGCCTTGGCCTACATGGGCCAAGGGCACCAGCCCCGAGAGGCCCATGCGCCTAGGGAACCCTAGAGGGAAGAGTCCTCAAGGGGGAAGGCACCTCCGAGGTGCCTTGGGGAGGATGGACTCCTCCCCCTCCCTCCTTGGCCGCACCCCAAACCCATCTAGGGCTGGCCGCCGCCCCTAGGGGGTGGGAAAACCCTAAAGGGGGCGCAGCCCCCTTCCCCCCTATATATATTGAGGCATGGGGCTGCCCATAACACGCGATTTGATCTCTCGTTGGTGCAGCCCTGCCCCTCTCCCTCCTCCTCTTCTCCCATGGTGCTTGGCGAAGCCCTGCGGGATTGCCACGCTCCTCCATCACCACCACGCCGTTGTGCTGCTGCTGGATGGAGTCTTCCTCACCCTCTCCCTCTCTCCTTGCTGGATCAAGGCGTGGGAGACGTCACCGGGCTGTACGTGTGTTGAACGCGGAGGTGCCGTGCGTTCGGCACTTGATCATCGGTGATCTGAATCACGACGAGTACAACTCCATCAACCCCGTTCACTTGAACGCTTCCGCTTAGCGATCTACAAGGGTATGTAGATGCACTCCCTTTCTACCCGTTGCTGGTCTCTCCATAGATAGATCTTGGTGTTACGTAGGAAATTTTTTGAATTTCTGCTACGTTCCCCAACATGGGCCCCCTGAGGTGTTTCTTCCGCTCAATAATTCTTATTAATTCCAAAAATAAGTTTCGTGGAGTTTCAGGATTTTTGGAGCAGTGCAGAATAGGTTTTCAATGCTTGCTCCTTTTCCAGCCAGAATTCCAGCTGCTGGCATTCCCCCTCTTCATGGTAAAGCTTGTAAAATAAGAGAGAATAGCCATAAGTATTGAGATATAATGTGTAATAACAGCCCATAATACAATAAATATTGATATAAAAGCATGATGCAAAATGGTCGTATCAACAGTCTACCAAGCACCGAAGAACAGGTGAAGGTTAAAGCCGCGACCAAGGAGGAGCACTGGCGTCAAGCTACAAACGAGCCGACGATAACAAAGACGGTCCCTGAAATGCTACAAAGAACAGCAAAAGCAATGCCAAAGATATTCCCTATGAGTACTAGTCATCGCATTTGGGATCCAGGTCGCACCGATGGCGTCATGTTTACGGGGTGAATGTAGGAATAAACACGATGTCCGAGTACATATCCATGTACCGGTCCGAGTAATACTCCAAGTATTCACCGGATAGGTTTTGTATAGGGGCAGGTTAGCTTCTTTATATACCTATGTAACCCACCCTGTAATCACACCAACGAAAGCAATACAAAGCAAGAGCAAGGCTTGATACGAGCCTTTGGCCATCATATCAATTTGTGTTTTCCCATCACCACGTTACGCACGAGTTCCGCCGGCAGCGCCAAAGTGCTCGTTCACGTACGGAAGCTATGGCAAGGCGTACATAGATACGCAAGTCGCCGGCTAGACACGATCCAGCAGCTTGCCTGACTTGGTTGCTAGCTAGCTAGCTTTGCATGTACGTGTGAGCTCCTGGGTGGTTATAAATCCAACAATGTCGTCGTCGTTGGTGGCTCGGTGGCTCGCGGCTGATGGTGACCGTGCTACATGAGAGCGTCCACGGGAAGGGATGTTTATAGCATGTGTAGCCGGGCGCTTAGGGCATCTCCACCCGCATATGTGCTGTTCGGGTCACGGAAGCCATCCTACGCGGTCATGTATTGGTTCGTAGGTGGTCTAGATGCGTTTTCTTCCGTAAACCGGAGAAAAACATGGAAAGCTTTGCGAGAATCCGGATAGCAGACACATAGGACTCCGACACCCCCGGCCCATCCAAAACCCTTTCCGAACCCGCGCCTTTCCATTTTCTCTCCTTACTTTCTCTCTTGCCTTCACCGCAGCTCCACCACCCCGGCCGCCACGCCACACCCCTGCTGGAGCTCTACATCTCCGTCACCTCCAGCGTTCTAGCCGGGCTCCACCCCGCTTCTCCTCCATCGCCTTTGAACCCCTCTCCTCCGACCATCCCGTCAGGTATGATCCGCTACTGTTATACTTACCATGCCCGTCACTTGTTCAATGAATTGCCGGAGCTAAAAAAGTTGCCCCTTCTTCTTTCTAGCAATGGATTCCGATTTGGAGTACATATATGAGCACTATGTTGAGACATCTGACGAGGAGGAGTACTCGGATGGGACGGTGATGATGCAGGCGGTCCTTGAAGACGTGGAGCGTGCGGAGGAGCATGTTCTCAAATTCAAGGGCTCGATCAAGGGTCATCAAGTGCTCAACCGCAAGAGGGCGCGCGACCATTTGACACTAATGGCCAACTACTTTGCCCTGGATGCACTCTTCGTTGACCATTTTCGTCGGCGCTTTCGGATGCACAAGGCTGCCTTGGGTCGTTTTTACCATGGCGTCGGGTCCTATGATGACTACTTCATCTTAAAGAAGGACTTTGTGGGAACGATTGGCTTCTCTGGTTACTAGAAGTGCACGGTCGCACTCCCGATACTTGCATATGGCACATACGCTGATTCGTGGGACGAGTACCTATGAATGTCTGAGAGCACATGTGGCACCCCGACTCAGAGCAACCGGTTTACCTTGCATTGCCAGCTCAGAGATCAAGTCTTCTGGCAACACACAAGAACATGGTACAGAAACAACCGCTTTATTGATGCTAACGGATACATAACTCTGATATTACATCGAGATAAGAGGCCAAGCGGCACACATGGTGTAGCTGAACAGTATGTACATTATTAAATAAACATGAAAGGGGCCTCGATCACACAAACTACATGGCATCGGAATAACGACGAAGTGGAACTCCATAGCACAAGGACACCGATGTGGACACGATCTAGACACGGGAAGCTCTCTGATCCGATACGACTTGCTTGAAAACTGGCATGACACGCCAGGTCAGTACATTGAATGTACTTGCAAGCTCACAACAAACATAAGCACAATGACAAACAATATCATGACAACTATTCAGGTTAATGCAATGCAAGTAATGCTACTGATGTGGTGAAACCAACATGCGCCCCGAGTCCCTCAGACTCGCTTACTAGACGGGTTACCTCGTAACCAAACGATGATCATACTCGGATCACAACTGAAGCCAATCACTCATGATCATCACATGATCCACAAATCATCATAAAACCAGTGCCAACAATAAATACTTAGTGTGCAAGATTAATTATAAATGTTGATCCATGGTGTGACCTACTTCTGAGTTGTGTCCATAACCGAGGACGCGGCTATCGATAGATTAAATACACTATGCAGAGGTAGCACACTTTACCCACACCACAGAACCCATGGCCTCACACTCCCACTCGGGTGGACCAACGGCGTTCCGATGAAATCCTTCCCTTGCCATGACACTCTCCCGGCCACTCCGAGCAACTCCCTCTCAGGGCTAATTCATGGGTGGCCCCATGCCTACCAAAGGCATCTTCGGCCACCGTCGTGGCAAAACGGTCCCAAACAGGGACAAGGTACAATAAAAACAAACGGGCACACAAGGTTATGTCTTCTTACTGGGCCAAGGTACTGCACGCCCATAACCTTCCCTCGTTGGAGGCATTGGCAAGAGGCACGACAAAGGACCGAATCAAGACCCCCCAAAAGGTAAATGTGGATGCACTGAGAAAACCCGATTCAGTGGCACCATGACTAGATCAATGTTATATTCAAGTTCGATTATTATCAGGTTCAACTTGCAAATAAACTTACTCCAAGTCATACGATGCCATGATCATGCAACTATTGGATATGCAAAACATGCAACTCACAAGAACGGATCAACCTTACCAAAATAACTTTCTTGCACTACTCAGCAATAAACCTTACCGATTTTACTACACTGGTTATTATCATGCATCATTTTGGTTAACTTATCATTTATATGAAAATCCAATTATCAAAAAGAAACTACCGTTATTTATCTAAGCACTTGCATAAAGCTAAAACTTTACTATACTTGACCAAACTAGCTCATGCATTCAACCAGTAACTTAAACAAGCATTTCAAGCATGACAAAGCAACTAGCATTAAACCATATTTTTTTAACTAATTTAAATGCATGAAAAATAGCTCATATTCAAGTAGGAAAATCATAGATATTGAATTGACACCATACAAATGTTGGTGTGGCTTGCCTTAGTGCAGAGGAGGTTCACATTCCTCCTGGATAGCTTCAAGACAAGTCTCTCCCTCTGAAAATATTTAAAAACCACAAAACAAAATATCAAGAACCATTCTGAAAATCACCAGAAATTCTAGTCAGTAAGGAAAAATCCACACTTTGGTGTGCTGCTAGAGCTTTCTGAAACAAACACAATGCAAAAAGAATCAACTCATTTGGACTTATAGGCTAGGAGATATCACTGGTCGAAGTTCTGGTCAAAATATTTGAATAAATTTGAATAAACAGAAAACCTGGGGGGTGACGTCGATGGCGTAAAGCCAAAAGACACCTCCACTCATACCGCTTCGGGTGCGAGTGGAGAGGCTGACACTGGGCCCCACCAGTTAGGAGAGAGAAGGAGGAGAAACAGAGTGCGGCGACGCTTCGCCGGAGCTCACGCCGGCGAGGAGGGGTCCTTGGGCAAAACCAAAGGGATAGAATTGAAGAGGGGGCTATGGTGCACCTGCCTGTACCCGTGGCACATCGGGGGATGGTCGGAGCTGCTCGCAATCAGCCTTGCAAGCGGCGGCGGCGGTCGGGACTTGCCGGAGAAGAAGAAGGCGACAGCGAGGGGCGATTCCAAGGGCTCTACTGCTTCCAGGCGTCACCGGTGGATCTCTAGAGATGCTCTCCAAGAGCTCGGGAGCGGGGTGGCTAGGCTGCGGGGGTCGCCGACGAGCTCTGGTCGGGCACGGCGGCCAGAGGCCTGCCCGACCGGGTTGCGGTTGTGCTGCGTGTTCGTGGAGGTGTGGTGTGTGGCTTCAGAGCGAAGGGGAAGGCACTATTTATAGTCGGAGGGGGAATGGGGCAACGTGTTGCCGCCGGAGCTCTCTGGAAGCTGGCGAGCGATGACGAGAGGCATCAGCGAGGTGGTGAGGGGCTCGACGATCACGCGGAGGCTGTCCACGCTCGCGGACGAGCACAGGGGAAAGGGGGAGAAGAAGACAGGGGCACAGGTGCACTGTGGCTTTTGGCCGCGACATGCCTGTGCTCGCTGCGGCATCTCCGGCATCGACGAGCGCCAAGGAGGGGTCAAGGGTGAAGAGTTGAAGCTGGTCGCGGCACGGCAGTTGTCGGCGGCCTCGAGCACACGCTGAACAGAGGCACTGGCGCGACACAGAGCGCGTCGAACGCATGCCAGGCCTCGTGTCCACACGCGGTCACCACCCTGGCATGGTCAAAACAATGCCCACGCACGGCCAAACCTTGTCTAGGTTGTAGTCCATGCAGTGCTTAGTCTAGGAAAGGTGAAGACTCAATGCCAAGCCGACCAGATGTGACTCTAGCTTGCTGGCAAGTTTCTAGACAGAAACTTGGTCACCAAGTTTGGAGGGCTTCTAGAAGGCCATTAGGGCTGATCTTCTCGGGTTAAGGGTTACTTAGGAGGGTAATGAGGCTCAAGAAAAACCAGCTCCAAAGGATCAAGGAATAATACATTTGCTATACAAAGTGCATTTTTGGGCCAGAAGGTAAATGATTTTTTGTAGCAAAAATATTAAAAAAAGTCAAGCAATATTTTTGCTCAGGGAGGTAGGCCAAGGTTCAAAGAATATTCAGGAATTATCTCAAGATTTTTGGAGCAATAAAAATAGGGGTTGCTTTGGAGCACTAGTTTCTGAAATGAGTTTTCAGAAGGAAAATGAATATTTTTCTTTTATGAAAAATATTCATTGGTCCATTTTAGGGTTTTTCAGAGAAATGAGGTTGAATGAGAGGTAGATGGGTCACTTGGGTGAAAGTCAAGGGCATGCCCAAGTGATAAGTCCATTTGAATTGATTCCAAAAACTCAAATCCGAAGCAAAGGCAAATCAAGTCCGGAAAAAGAGAGAAGGCAGAATCCAGGCTGTCACAAACCTCCCCCACTTAGGATGAATCTCATCCTCGAGATTTGGTTGCTTGGGAAAACAGTTCTTGGTAAGCAGTCCTTAAAAATTCTTCTCTTTCCCAGGTTGCCTCTTCCTCGGTATGATGCTCCCACTGAACCTTGTAAAACCTGATCACTTTGCTGTGAGTGACTCTTTCTGTCTCATCCAATATTCTGATTGGTCTTTCCTCACATGTCAGATCCTTAGCCAGTTCTATCTCTGCCATATCAGTCCTTTTCTCTGGTGGGGAGATACATCTTCTTAGCTATGGGACATGAAACACATTGTGTACCTCTGACAGTTCTGGTGGCAATTCCAACTGATAAGCAACTGTTCCAACTCTGGTCATGACCGGGAATGGGCCAATATATCTGGGTGCCAATTTCCTCGGGTCTGAAAACTCATAACTCCTTTCATTGGGGTGACTCGGAGATACACGTGTTCTCCAGGTTCGAAGCTGGCCTGTCAGTGCTTTGCATCATAGTAACTCTTCTGTCGTGACTTGGCCAACTGCAGTCTGTCTCGGATCTCCTTGACTTGCTTCTCAGCTTCCATCATTAGGTCAGTCCCGAAAATACGGCTGTCTCTGGTTTGAGACCATTTTTGTGGAGTGGGGCACTTACGGCCATACAGAGCTTCATAAGGTGACATCTTCAAGCTGGTCTGGAAACTGTTGTTGTAGGAAAACTCGACGTACGGCAGATAGTCTTCCCACTTGGATCCTTGGTCCAATGCACATGCTCGGAGCATATCTTTGAGTATTTGATTTACTCGCTCGGTCTGTCCATCGGTCTGGGGATGATAAGTTGTGTTGTATTTCAGGGTAGTCCCCAAGGCTTGATGTAGACGGGACCAAAAGGCTGAAGTGAAGGGAGATCCTCTCTCTGAGGTGATGGTTTTGGCACTCCATGCAGACTAGCGATCCTGGACACATATAACTGTGCAAGTTGATCGGCACGGTAAGTGGTCTGGATGGGCAGAAAGTGAGGTACATTCGTTAAGGTGTCCACTATGACCCATATTGCGTCATTTCCTCTGTGTATCTTTGGCAAACCGGTGATGAAATCCATACAGACATCATCCCATTTCCATTGCGATACGGGTAAGGGTTGAAGGAGTCTGGCGGGCTTTTGGTGTTCCGCCTTTACCTTGTTGCATATATCACAACAAGCCACAAAGTAAGCGATGTCTTTCTTCATTCCATCCCACCAGAATACCTGACGAAGATCTTCGTACATTTTGGTGCCACCTGGGTGAATTGAGTACGAAGATTCGTGTGCTTCTGCCAATATCTTCTTTTTCAGACTTTCTTGGTTGGGTACGCAAATCCTTCCTCGAAATCTTAGCGTACCTTGCTGATCTTTAGAGAAATCCTTTGTTTGCTTAGCATATAGTTGCAGTGATGTGGCATCTGCTTGAGCGCTACAAATTTCTTCCTCGAGGGTAGGAGCAATTTCCAATATGCTGGCAATACTAGCATCCACTATTACCAAATTGAGCTGAGCCATTTCTTCGCAAAGTTCAGGAGGCAAAGATTCCAATAGAGCATTCAGGCTAGCAGGCTTGCGGCTGAGGCCATCGGCCACCACATTGGCTTTTACCCGGGTGATAATTTATCCCGAGGTCATAATCCTTAACCAACTCGAGCCATCTTCGCTGACGGAGGTTTAAATCCGGTTGAGTGAATATATACTTGACACTCTTGTGGTCTGTAAATATTTGGCACCTCTTTCCAATAAGACAGTGAAGGAAATATGCCCTAGAGGCAATAATAAAGTTATTACTTATTTGCTTATATCATGATAAATGTTTATTATTCATGCTAGAATTGTATTAACCGGAAACATAATACATGTGTGAATACATAGACAAACATATAGTCACTAGTATGCCTCTACTTGACTAGCTCATTAATCAAAGATGGTTATGTTTACTAACCATAGACATGTGTTGTCATTTGATTAATGGGATCACATCATTAGGAGAATGATGTGATTGACATGACCCATTCCGTTAGCCTAGCACTTGATCGTTTAGTATGTTGCTATTGCTTTCTTCATGACTTATACATGTTCCTGTAACTATGAGATTATGCAACTCCCGTTTACCGGAGGAACACTTTGGGTGCTACCAAACGTCACAACATAACTGGGTGATTATAAAGGAGTACTACAGATGTCTCCAAAGGTACATGTTGGGTTGGCGTATTTCGAGATTAGGTTTTGTCACTCCGATTGTCAGAGAGGTATCTTTGGGCCCTCTCGGTAATGCACATCACTATAAGCCTTGCAAGCAATGTGACTAATGAGTTAGTTGCGGGATGATGCATTATGTAACGAGTAAAGAGACTTGCCGGTAACGAGATTGAACTAGGTATTGGATACCGACGATCGAATCTCGGCCAAGTAACATACCAATGACAAAGGGAACAAAGTATGTTGTTATGCAGTTTGACCGATAAAGATCTTCGTAGAATATGTAGGAGCCAATATGGGCATCCAGGTTCCGCTATTGGTTATTGACCAAGAATAATTCTAGGTCATGTCTACATAGTTCTCGAACCTGTAGGGTCTGCACGCTTAAGGTTTCAATGACAGTTTTATTATGAGTTTATGAGTCTTGATGTACCGAAGGAGTTCGGAGTCCCGGATGAGATTGGGGACATGACGAGGAGTCTCGAAATGGTCGAGACGTAAAGATCGATATATTGGACGACTATATTCGGAGTTCGGAAAGGTTCCGAGTGATTCGGGTATTTTTCGGAGTGTTGGGGAGTATATGGGCCTTATTGGGCCATACGGAAATAGAGGAGAGAGGCCGAAAGGAAGGAGGCGCGCAGCCCCCCTCTTGTCCGAATTGGACAAGGGGTGCGCCCCCCCCCCGTTCCTTCCTCCTCTCCCCCTCTTTCCCCCCTTCTCCTACTCCAACAAGGAAGGAGGGAGTGGGAGTAGGACTCCCCTTGGCGCGCCCCTCCTAGGCCGGCCGCCCCCTCCCCCCTTGCTCCTTTATATACGGGGGCAGGGGGGCACCTCTAGGCACGACAACACAAGTTGATCTACGGATCGTTCCTTAGCCGTGTGCGGTGCCCCCCTCCACCGTATTCCACCTCGCTCATATCGACGCGGAGTTTAGGCGAAGCCCTGCACTGGTAGAGCATCATCATCGTCACCACTCCGTCGTGCTGATGGAACTCATCCCCGACACTTTGCTGGATCGGAGTCCGGGGATCGTCATCGAGCTGAACGTGTGCTGAACACGGAGGTTGCGTATGTTCGCTACTTGGATCGGTCAGATCGTGAAGACGTATGGCTACATCAACCGCGTTGTCATAACTCTTCCGCTTACGGTCTACGAGGGTACGTGGACAACACTCTCCCCTCTTGTTGCTATGCCATCACCATGATCTTGCGTGTGCGTAGGAATTTTTTTGAAATTACTACGTTCCCCAACAGTGGCATCCGAGCCAGGTTTTATGCGTAGATGTCATATGCACGAGTAGAACACAAGTGAGTTGTGGGCGATACAAGTCATACTGCTTACCAGCATGTCATACTTTGGTTCAGCGGTATTGTTGGATGAAGCGGCCCGGACTGACATTACGCGTATGCTTACGCGAGACTGGTTTTACCACCGTGCTTTGCACACAGGTGACTAGCGGGTGTCTGTTTCTCCAACTTTAGTTGAACCGAGTGTGGCTACGCCCGGTCCTTGCGAAGGTTAAAACAACACTAACTTGACGAACTATCGTTGTGGTTTTGATGTGTAGGTAAGAACGGTTCTTGCTAAGCCCGTAGCAGCCACGTAAAGTTTGCAACAACAAAGTAGAGGACGTCTAACTTGTTTTTGCAGGGCATGTTGTGATGTGATATGGTCAAGACGTGATGCTATATTTTATTGTATGAGATGATCATGTTTTGTAACCGAAGTTATCGGCAACTGGCAGGAGCCATATGGTTGTCGCTTTATTGTATGAAATGCAAACGCCCTATAATTGCTTTACTTTATCACTAAGCGGTAGCGATAGTCGTAGAAGCAATAGTTGGCGAGACGACAACGATGCTACAATGAAGATCAAGGTGTCGCGCCGGTGACGATGGTGATCATGACGGTGCTTCGGAGATGGAGATCACAAGCACAAGATGATGATGGCCATACCATATCACTTATATTGATTGCATGTGATGTTTATCCTTTATGCATCTTATCTTGCTTTGATTGATGGTAGCATTTTAAGATGATCTCTCACTAAAATTATCAAGAAGTGTTCTCCCTGAGTATGCACCGTTGCCAAAGTTCATCGTGCCCAGACACCACGTGATGATCGGGTGTGATAAGCTCTATGTCCATCTACAACGGGTGCAAGCCAGATTTGCACACGCAGAATACTCAGGTTAAACTTGACGAGCCTAGCATATATAGATATGGCCTCGGAACACGGAGACCGAAAGGTCGAGCGTGAATCATATAGTAGATATGATCAACATATTGATGTTCACCGTTGAAACTTGTCACGACCGGTTTTTCCGGGTATTAAATTCCAGAAAATGGTCGTTGTGCTCACCAGCCCCAGGATAACTGTAGCTGATGAGGCGCCAACTTGATACAGAAATCCAAAGCAAAATACAACATATGTAGTACAAGACCATTCTAGCCTGTGAGTACAACAAATGGTTTCTAGTGGTTGATGGCGGAAGAGGTTTGTGGATTGTCAGCGTCTATGGGACTCCATTTCCCACAGGAACAGCTGACCAGGTTAACTCCTATCTTCGCGAGGCTGCTAGCACCGCTGCTTAGGTTCCGGGACTATCGGCACGGTCGCTCCTCTCTGCGCAAGAAAATCTGGCCAAGACAATAGCCAGGGGCAAGCCAGTGAGTACTTTAAATGTACTCGCAAACATTACGAACACAGGTATAATATAACAATGATGTGCCAACAAAATTAATGAAACTCTGAGGCATGTAAGCATGTTGTTTATGAATATGCAATGTCATAGTGGTATTTAAATAAATAACAATCATGCCACAATCGGGCGTCTTAGCGACACCACATAAAGGGCTTTAAAATAAATGCCACAGTCGGACGTCTAAGAGACATCACATAAAGGGCTTATAAAAGAAATGCCACAGTCGAGCGTCTCAGCGACACCACATAAAGGGCTTATGCAAGAAATGCTATAGTCGGACGTCTGAGTGACATCACATAAAGGGCTTATAAAAGAAATGCCACAGTCGGGCGTCTCAGCGACACCACTTAAAGGGCTTATAAAAGAAATGCCACAGTCGGACGTCTGAGCGACATCACAGAAAGGGCTTATCTCAATAATAAATAACAAGTGTGCCACAGTCGGACGTCTGAGCGACATCACATAAAGGGCTTATATCGAATGTAAATAACAAGTTAGTCCATAACAAAAATAATAATCATAATTATCACAAGTCACAAGTCGTGATTCCAGTTCTGGTTTAACAGTTTCACCTCCGAAGACCGACACTAAGACCGACACTTGACCCATCCCAGACTATAGTCCTTAACCATGGACACGGCTATTCGAATAGGTTTAATCTCTGCAGAGGGTGTACTCTTTACCCACGAGTAACGGATTCCTTTAGTCCATCGGGACTAATTCCGTCTATGGTCTTTTAAATGAAAACGCACCTGACTTGCACACACCAGCTTAACTCACCGGTGTCTGGAATCACCCATGACACTCGTTAAGCAAAACTCTAAGTGGGGAGGCTACAACCTCAATTAGCATGGGATCACAAAATTTATACCGCGCGCAAAACTGGGAAAGCTACCCCCTCGGCTACAACCAAAACACCCATGCCCCCTGACCGGATGACTGGCTTTAATCCATGGCCGTGGTACCCTCATCCCGGCCCCTCTGTACGGTGTGTGCTAGAAAGGGGTTGACAAATTACTGAACCGTACTCTACTTGTTGTAGAGACGAGTGGTAGTACGAAACAAGTATGGGGGTTACTAGAACAAGACTCGATCTACGGTCGACTCAGGAGGTTTATAATTTTCCCTGCATGACATGTATAACAAAAATATTTCAACCAACAGAATCACCGCTCACTATACCTCACAATACCATACCGGACATAACCGTCCCGACGGAGACCGGCGACAAACTCATGCCTACCAAAGGCAGAGGTTTTCCCGGATTCCTTCCGGCATGCATGCAAGGCACATTAGGATGATTATCATCACAAGTGTGTTCATTTCCAACAGCATGGAAATCACTAATATGCATTCATGCATATGATCATATCACCTGAAATAACAAGTTCTCCAAAATGAGGTGGTGTTATAAACGTGTCAACGAACACACCAGAAATATTATGCCGGGGTTCAGAATGATTGCCTTCAAGGTGTGGAAAGGCAGGGTGCACTCCAAAACTTTTGAAAGTTTTCTTCTCTCTCTCCAAAGTCCTATTTTAAATAAATTTGAATTAACACACAAATTCAAAAACAGCACAAAAAGTTGTTTCAAATTTTTTTCAAATAAATCTTAAAATAAACTAGGTTAAATTTGAGAGAGGTAGGAAAAAAATCAATTCATTTGGAGTTATATTTAAAAAGTTATAGCCAGTCAAGGTTTAGTCAAAAATCTGGTTTTAAAATAAAACAGAAAAGAAAACGATTTGAATACACACGTACACGTCAAAAGCGTATTTTGGATTTATGCTTCCACTTACTCCAGCGTGGACGGTGCGCGTGTCACTGACAGTGGGCCCGCCTGGCCCACTGGTTAGGTTTGACCAGTCTATCTCTCCCTCCTCTTCCTCTGCCCGAATGGAGGCGAGGCAACGGCGATCAACACCGGCGAACGGCGGCTCCCCGTGGGCTCCAGAGGGTCGGGATGGATCCGCAATACCGGGGCGGTCCTCCCGGTGGTCGTTGGGTTGGCGGGGGCGGAGGGAGTCACCGACGGTGAGCTTCGCGGCGGAGGAAGCTTCGGGAGCAAAGTGGTTTTGGGGCTGCGGTGGTTCCCGATCAATATCGAGCAGGGGGATGTGTTCACGGGAGGAAGAGAGAGCTTTTGGTGGAGAGAGTGGAGAGGGGAAGGCCCTGGTGGCGCCGGAATGGCCGGGGCAGTGGCGGCGGCTGCGGTTGCCGGAGATGGGGAAGGAGACCTCCCCGAGTCGATTGCGAGCTAGGGAAGCGCCATTGAGGTGGCCTGAGTTTGCCTTCGTGCGGGGATGGGCTCGGGGCTTCCTTAAATAGGCGAGTCGAGGCGGTTCAGCGGCGACCGCGAATAAGGTCGCCGGCGATCGTCTTTCTGTAGCTTGGGCGACGTGGCGGCGACGAGTGCTAGGGGACACGCTTGCAGATGGGCTCGCACTGCTCTAGGAGGCAGGTGGCAAGCGCTGGCGACCTGGGCGGCACCGACCTGGCCAAGAGCTCTGATGGTGGTGCTGTAGGCTACCAGGGCGGCTTGGCGCGTTGCGGGGAGAAGGTTAGTGAGTGGCGTGGCTCCGCAGGGCGGTGGCAAACCAGGGGCGCGACGCGTTAGCTTGGGCGCGGCACGTGCAATACGCGTGTTCTGCTTGCGCCCAGAGCACACCCGGGACGTGTTCGACGAAATGTCGGGGCATGCTAGGGGTCTCGGTTGAGGTTGGCAAGCAACATAACTAGATTAGTGATAGAGGGAAGATCAAGGGACAAGGTGGTTTGGTCAGGAGACCAAGTTCATAATGCAAACAAAACTCATGCCAAATCAATTCATGCTCTCAAGGTGTTTGAAAAAATGCCATAGGCACCTAGGCATTTCTTGGAGTGGCCAAATCTTCCATAGTGGGGTCTTTAGATGGAAGAGAGGGTGGTGGGGTTAGTTTGTCAAAAGAAGAAACTTGTTAGTGCAAGTTTTGCAAAACTTCAATTCTGGACAGGGAGTAAATGGCATCATTTCATGAACCAAAAAAGAACCAATGGGTTCATGCTCCTGGACTTAGGGGTTTAGCATGGAGGACTATAAGTAGGAGAAATCTCATGGGTGGAGGAGCAAGTTAGTAGATGGTTGTAGTACAAATCACCAAGTTGCACCAGAATGAAGATGAGGATGATTCACTCAAATCTTTCAAAGAACATCACTGGGTTTTTGCATAAAGTTGAATCATATGCTGCTACTAACATCCCATAATTTTGGGTGGAGGCTAGAAATAAGTATTTAAATGAGTTGTAGTGCAAAAATGCCCACTGGACCAGAGAAGAAAAATTGGTGTAGAGCTCAAAATATTTCATGAATAAAAGATTTTTTTGCATAGAAGTGTTTTAAAAACATCACCTGATATCTCAAATTTTTGGTTGGAATTTTAAGTGAATTTATCAAATGGTTGTAGTTCAAATATGGCCATATAACCTTGGAAAAACCATTTTTCATGGAAATAAAGATCAAACAAATTAATTTTGTAATTAGTTATACTAATAAAAGAAAAGTTTTTCTTGAGAGGTTAAACAAGTCCAATAACATATTTGAAAAGTTTTCATTTTGGGGAAAACTCCATAATAGCAAGGGAGAAAAAGGTTCAAAATTCAACAGGGAGCCCAGGAAATAAAAGTTTTAATTTCCTGGCAAAAATTTAATTAACAAAACAAGGTTAAAATTTTGGGGTGTCACAAAACTACTCCATCTCACGTGATGATCGGACATGGTGTAGTTGATATGGATCACGTAATCACTTAGAGGATTAGAGGGATATCTTTCTAAGTGGGAGTTCTTAAGTAATATGATTAATTGAACTTTAATTTATCATGAACTTAGTCCTAGTAGTATTTTGCAAATTATGTTGTAGATCAATAGCTTGCGTTGTTGCTTTCATGTGTTTATTTTTATATGTTCCTAGAGAAAATTGTGTTGAAAGATGTTAGTAGCAATGATGCGGATTGGATCCGTGATCTGAGGTTTATCCTCATTGTTGCACAGAAGAATTATGTCCTTAATGCACCGCTAGGTGACAGACCTATTGCAGGAGCAGATGCAGACGTTATGAATGTTTGGCTAGCTCAATATGATGACTACTTGATAGTTTCGTGCGCCATGCTTTATGTCTTAGAATCGGGACTTCAAAAATGTTTTGAACGTCATGAACCATATGAGATGTTCCAGGAGTTGAAGTTAATATTTCAAGCAAATACCCGAGTTGAGAGATATGAAGTCTCCAACAAGTTCTATAGCTAAAAGATGGAGGAGAATCGCTCAACTAGTGAGCATGGGCTCATATTGTCTGGGTACTACAATCGCTTGAATCAAGTGGGAGTTAATCTTCTAGATAAGATAGTGATTGACAAAATTCTCTAGTCACCACCACCAAGTTAGTAGAACTTCGTGATGAACTATAATGCAAGGGATGACGAAAACGATTCCCAAGCTCTTCGTGATGCTGAAATTGACGAAGGTAGAAATCAAGAAAGAGCATAGAGTGTTGATGATTGACAAGACCACTAGTTTCAAGAAAAGGGCAAAGGGAAAGAAAGGGAACTTCACGCAGAATGGCAAGCAAGTTGTCACTCCCGCGAAGAAGCCCAAAGCTGGACCAAAGCCTGAAACTGAGTGATTATACTGCAAAGGAAATGGTCACTAGAAACGGAAATGCCTTGAATATTTGGTGGATAAGAAGGATGGCAAAGTGAACAAGGGTATATTTGATATACATGTTATTGATGTGTACCTTACTAGTGTTTATAGTAACCCCTGAGTATTTGATACTTGTTCGGTTGCTAAGATTAGTAACTCGAAACAGGAGTTACAGAATAAACAGAAACTAGTTGAGGGTGAAGTGACGATGTGTGTTGGAAGTGGTTCCAAGATTGATATGATCATCATCGCACACTCCCTATACTTTCAGGATTAGTGTTGAACCTAAATAAATGTTATTTGGTGTTTGTGTTGAGCATGAATATGATTTGATCATGTTTATTGCAATACGGTTATTCATTTAAAATCAGAGAATAATTGTTGTTCTGTTTAAATGAATAAAACCTTTGATGGTCATACACCCAATGAAAATAGTTTGTTGGATCTCGATCATAGTGATATACATATTCATAATATTGATGCCAAAAGATGCAAAGTTGATAATGATAGTGCAACTTATTTGTGGCACTGCCGTTTGGGTCATATCGGTGTAAAGCGCATGAAGAAACTCCATAAAGATGGATTTTTGGAATCACTTGGTTATGAATCATTTGATGCTTGCGAACCGTTCCTTTTGGGCAAGATGACTAAAAACTCCGTTCTCCGGAACAATGGAACAAGCTACTGACTTATTGGAAATAATACATACCGATGTATGCGATCCAATGAGTGTTGATGCTCGTGGCAAGTATCGTTATTTTTTGACCTTCACAAAATGATTTGAGCAGATATGGGTATATCTACTTGATGAAACATAAGTCTGAAATAATTGAAAGGTTCAAAGAATTTCAGAGTGAAGTGGAAAAATCATCATAACAAGAAAATAAAGTTTCTACGATCTGATCGCGGAGACGAATATTTGAGTTACGAGTTTGGTCTTCAATTAAAGCAATGTGGAATAGTTTCACAGCTCACGGCACCTGGAACACCACAATGTTATGGTGTGTCCGAACGTCGTAACCGCACTTTATTGGATATGGTGCGATCTATGATGTCTCTTACTGATTTACCACTATTGTTTTGGGGTTATGCATTAGAGACAGCTGCATTCACGTTAAAAGGGCACCATCTAAATCCGTTGAGACGACACCGTATGAACTATGGTTTAGCAGTAAACCTAAGTTGTCGTTTCTTAAAGTTTGGAATTGCGATGCATATATGAAAAAGGTTTTCAACCTGATAAGCTCGAACCCAAATCGGAGAAGTGCGTCTTAATAGAATACCCAAAGGAAACTGTTGGGTACTCCTTCTATCACAGATCCGAAGGCAAAACATTTGTTGCTAAGAATGGATCCTTTCTAGAGAAGGAGTTTCTCTCGAAAGAAGTGAGTGGGAGGAAAGTAGAACTTGATGAGGTAACTGTACCTGCTCCCTTATTGGAAAGTAGTTCATCACAGAAATCTGTTCCTGTGACTACTACACCAATTAGTGAGGAAATTAATGATGATGATCATGAAACTTCAGATTAAGTTACTACAGAACCTCGTAGGTCTTCCAGAGTAAGATCCGCACCAGAGTGGTACGGTAATCCTGTTCTGGAAGTTATGTTACTAGACCATGACGAACCTACGAACTATGAAGAAGCGATGGTGAGCCCAGATTCCGCAAAATGGCTTGAGGCCATGAGATCTGAGATGAGATCCATGTATGAAAACAAAGTATGGACTTTGATTGACTTGCCCAATGATCGGCGAGACATTGAGATTAAATGGATCTTCAAGAGGAAGACGGACGCTGATAGTGTTACTATCTACAAAGCTAGAATTGTCGCAAAAGGTTTTCGACAAGTTAAAGGTGTTGACTACGATGAGAGTTTTTCACTCGTATCTATGCTTAAGTCTGTCTGAATCATGTTAGCAATTGCCGCATTTTATGAAATCTGGCAAATGGATAAACAAAACTGCATTCCTTAATGGTTTTCTTAAAGAAGAGTTGTATATGATGCAACCAGAAGGTTTTGTCAATCTGAAAGGTGCTAACAAATTGGCAAGCTCCAGCGATCCATCTATGGACTGGTGCAAGCATCTCGGAGTTGGAATATACGCTTTGATGAGTTGATCAAAGCATATGGTTTTATACAGACTTTTGAAGAAGCCTGTATTTACAAGAAGGTGAGTGGGAGCTCTGTACCATTTCTAATATTATATGTGGATCACATATTGTTAATTGGAAATGATATGGAAATTCTGGATAGCATGAAAGGATACTTGAATAAGAGTTTTTCAAAGCAAGACCTCGGTGAAGCTGCTTACACATTGAGCATCAAGATCTATATAGATAGATCAAGACGCTTGATAAGATTTTTCAATGAGTACATACCTTAATAAATTTTTGAAATAGTACAAAATGGAACTGTCAAAGAAGGAGTTCTTGCCTGTGTTACAAGGTGTGAAGTTGAGTAAGACTCAAGACCCGACCATTGCAGAAAATAGAAAGAGGATGAAAAGTCATTTCCTATGCATCAGTCATAGGTTCTTTAAAGTATGCTATGCTGTGAACCAGACCTATTGTATACCTTGCTCTATGTTTGGCAAAGGAATACAATTTTAATCTAATAAGTAGATCACTGGACATGGGTCAAGAATATCCTTAGTGAGGACTAAGGAGATGTTTCTCGATTATAGAGGTGATAAAAGAGCCCGTCGTAAAAGTTACAACGATGCAAGATTTTACACCAATCCAGATGACTCTAATTCTCAATCTGGATACATATTGAAAGTGGGAGCAATTAGCTAGAGTAGCTCCGTGCAGAGCATTGTGGACATAGAATATTTGCGAAATACATACGGCTCTGAATATGACAGATCCGTTGACTAAACTTCTCTCACAAGCAAAACATGATCATACCTTAGTACTCTTTGAGTGTTAATCACATAGCGATGTGAACTAGATTATTGACTCTAGTAAACTCTTTGGGTGTTGGTCACATGACGATGTGAACTATGGGTGTTAATCATATACAGATATGAATATTGATGTTAAATCACATGGCAATGTGAACTAGATTATTGACTCTAGTGCAAGTGGGAGACTGAAGGAAATATGCCTTGGAGGCAATAATAAAGTTATTATTTATTTCCTTATATCATGATAAATGTTTATTATTCATGCTAGAATTGTATTAACCGGAAACATAATACATATGTGAATACATAGGCAAACATATAGTCACTAGTATGCCTCTACTTGACTAGCTCATTAATCAAAGATGGTTATGTTTCCTAACCATAGACATGTGTTGTCATTTGATTAATGGGATCACATCATTAGGAGAATGATGTGATTGACATGACCCATTCCGTTAGCCTAGCACTTGATCGTTTAGTATGTTGCTATTGCTTTCTTCATGACTTATACATGTTCCTGTAACTATGAGATTATGAAACTCCCGTTTACCGGAGGAACACTTTGGGTGCTACCAAACGTCACAACGTAACTGGGTGATTATAAAGGAGTACTACAGGTGTCTCCAAAGGTACATGTTGGGTTGGCGTATTTAGAGATTAGGTTTTGTCACTTCGATTGTCGGAGAGGTATCTCTGGGCCCTCTCGGTAATGCACATCACTATAAGCCTTGCAAGCAATGTGACTAATGAGTTAGTTGCGGGATGATGCATTATGTAACGAGTAAAGAGACTTGCCAGTAACGAGATTGAACTAGGTATTGGATACCGACGATCGAATCTCGGGCAAGTAACATACCGATGACAAAGGGAACAAAGTATGTTGTTATGCGGTTTGACCGATAAAGATCTTCATAGAATATGTAGGAGCCAATATGGGCATCCAGGTTCCACTATTGTTTGTTGACCAAGAATAGTTCTAGGTCATGTCTACATAGTTATCGAACCCGTAGGGTCCGCACGCTTAAGGTTTCAATGATAGTTTTATTATGAGTTTATGAGTCTTGATGTACAGAAGGAGTTCGGAGTCCCGGATGAGATCGGTGACATGACGAGGAGTCTCGAAACGGTTGAGACGTAAAGATCGATATATTGGACGACTATATTCGGAGTTCGGAAAGGTTCCGAGTGATTCGGGTATTTTTCGGAGTACCGGAGAGTTACGGGAATTCGCCGGGGAGTATATGGGCCTTATTGGGCCATACAGGAATAGAGGAGAGAGGCCGAAAGGAAGGAGGCGCGCAGCCCCCCTCTGGTCCGAATTGGACAAGGGGTGCGGCCCCCCTTTCCTTCCTCCTCTCCCCCTCTTTCCCCCTTCTCCTACTCCAACAAGGAAGGAGGGAGTCCTACTCCCGGTGGGAGTAGGACTCCCCTTGGCGCGCCCCTCCTAGGCCGGACGCCCCCTCCCCCCTTGCTCCTTTATATACGAGGGCAGGGGGGCACCTCTAGGCACGACAACACAAGTTGATCTATGGATCGTTCCTTAGCCGTGTGCGGTGCCCCCCTCCACCATATTCCACCTCGGTCATATCGACGCGGAATTTAGGAGAAGCCCTGCGCCGGTAGAGCATCATCATCGTCACCACGCCGTCGTGCTGACGGAACTCATCCCCGACACTTTGCTGGATCGGAGTCCGGGGGTCGTCATCGAGCTGAACGTGTGCTGAACACGGAGGTGCCATACGTTCGGTACTTGGATCGGTCGGATCGTCTAGATGTACGACTACATCAACCGCGTTGTCATAATGCTTCCGCTTACGGTCTATGAGGGTACGTGGACAACACTCTCCCCTCTCGTTGCTATGCCATCACCATGATCTTGCGTGTGCGTAGGAATTTTTTTTGAAATTACTACGTTCCCCAACAGACAGTGTCTCCAAATCTTCAAGGCATGCACCACCGCGGCCAAACAACAACTATGAAGTTGTTGCTATCTTCGACAAGCTTGTTGCCGTCCTTTGTGGTTTGACTGGATGGATATTGCTCAAAAATCAGTTTCTGTACACGGATGAGTACTGTGATGCAATTCAATACGAGGGCCTTGTGTTTGCTGCCACCACTCGTGGCACTGTTTTTGCATAGAATACTTATGATTTCGGTTTGTTTGTCTTCCACCGTAATTATAATTGCTTCATCCACATGCATGCGGGTTAGCAAGTTTCCCTTTACTAATTAACCTTCTTATTGTGTTTCCAAGGTCCTGTGAACATTCCACCACCTATACTTGAAAATTTTTATAACCAAAGGGGAGATGACGATGGTGATGATCACGAGCACGAGGACGAGCAACGCCCATATACTCTATGGCGCGTGGCAACTAATTCCGATGGATCACCTCTTCTTGTGTGTATACAGCCCACTGATGATGTTACTACTAAGGAAGCAGGTGTAGTCTCCCATGGTCGCACTCTCCGGACCTATTCCAACACCCATTGCATGGTATTCGGGGTGGATACTAGTGTGCTAGCTCCAAGGTACAGAATTGATAGTCTTGGAGAAAACTCGCTCTTCCTTGGACAAAACTATCCAATGATGGTGAAAGGCGATCCAATTGATGTTGACACAATGTTACTACCATCTATGAGAAGCAATTGTGTCTATACCTCGTACATTTGGGTGGTTCCCTACCCTGGTACTAATATAGTAGGCCACTTTAGCCTAGATGATCAGTCCTGCGTTGGTCTCCAAATCGACAATGGATGGCCCGTCCCAGAGAATCACCTGTGGTTCAAAGCAAGCATTTCCAATGCCGAGGAATGGTTGAGTTGAAGTTCATTTCATTGCTTGTTATTTATTGTGTGGTGAAAACTTTAGTATTTATAATTGTATCCTCGTTGTTGATGTGAGTTGATGACCTGTTGTATGTAATAAAATGATATGCCTGTGATAAACTTACTAAATTTATGAATGGCTTTCGAGTCGCTTCTCTGAGTGAGTGGTGCGACGAGGCAAAAAAATATTTTCCGAATACATAATTATACGTGCATTGCAACAGGTTATCGGATGAGGCCAATCAACAATAGTAGTACACTATTTGTACTAGCTACACATGCTTTGCGCGTTGGGCGGGTGTTTTTACTGTAGCCATATGTTAATGTGTTCTTTGTACGTAACTAGCACCTCGAATCCTCGATACTAGTACTATATAGTAGTAAGTAGTAGGAGTACTAGGGTGTCATGGGCCAGAACAAGCATTCACGTCCAGGAGTACGGCACACGCCACCACCACGACATCCATCTGACACCATATTATTTCTTGGAGTCCGTGCTAGAGCAATCTCTTCAACCTCGTCATTTCTCTAACTTCAGCCATCGCGCGGCGGGCGAGGTGGGGGTTTGCCGATAGTCGGTTTCCTCAACTGCGGTCCCACTTGTAAGGCCAACTCCAACGCATGACCCCAAACGGACCTCCATTTTGCACGAACTCCAATGATAATTTTGACTAGAAAAGCAAGACCAAAGAAAACAAGAACCACAAGAATACATTTTACTACTCTAGAAGATACCCAACTTCCATAATTGCTCGTGTAAGTTTGATTAGTGCCTCCTCGATGCATTCATTGTTGATCTGCGGAGGCTCGATCTTGCGTGCTTCTTTCTTCTTCGAGTGTAAAGAAGTAGACATTGCTTCCTCGCATCTAGTCTCATGTCTAGAGTCTATTATAGTAGGAGTATCAACAAGTGCACTAGTCTCATCTCTAGCCACTATGCTAGCTAAAAGTGCTAGAACATCTACTAAATTGTTCTCTATCAATATATCGATGTACTCTTCTTCCCAATACGAAAACTTGCATCCATTCTACTCCCTCCGTTGCACAATACATGCCTTCTATTTGTCAAAATATATATGTATCTAGACATGTTTTAGTATATAGGTACATCGATTTTTGGAGAAATGGAAGTCAAGTATTTTGGAACAGAGGGAGTACACAATAATTTTTTTAAGTTAGCACAACTGGTCTAATCTGAGAGCACAACCAAAGATTTGGTCGGGTTCTTCCTCCTTTTGCCGACACGTGGGACATCCAGCATCCAGGTCGTGTCATGCAAGAAAATAGAGTGGTAGTTGAAGCCACGTGATGTGCATCTTGGGTTAAACTGTAAATAGAATCTTACTACTCTTGAGTAACTCCAAAAGCGGCCACCGAAGATCTTTATTGGATTTGTTTTTCATCACCAGCACGAAAGGTGAAAGATGTGCAGGTTCAGTGGGTCCTCTTGCATTTTCACTAACATGTGGGACCGCATGTGAGCAAACAGACGATGGGCTCCACGCGTCCGCTGGCTGGCTGAGAAGAGAGATAGAGGAGGGATGAGCATGGACTCCAGGAAATTTGTTCTACGTACCTCGATATAGACTCGATATAGTGGGGTGGCATGGGCCATAACTAGCATTCACGTCTAGCAGTACAACGCACGCCACCCACATGAGTCCCATCCGACACCAATTTTCTTGGAGTCTGTGCTACAACCATCTCTTCTCCCTCCCGTTTTCTGAGCCATCGTGCGGTGGGCGGGGTGGGTGTTTGCCGATAGTCGGTTTGCTCAACTGCGGTCCCACTTGTAAGTGAAAATGCAACACCGCACGCATTCCCGCTTGAGCGGTGTGCCGGACCAACCGTGTGGGGGTGCGACGCGAACATGGCAGGCTTTTCCTTTTGAACTTGTAACTTGTAAAATTTGGTTCTTCTCCATGGCGCGACCGATAGATAGAAAATAACGATTTTGCCTATAGTAATGAGAAGTTTGGTTCTGGCGCCGTTCATGCATGGAGTACGTACGAAAATTATGAAGTTGATGCGAAAGGTAAGATAATTACTAGTAGTATCATGTACTACTACATGGATTTGATGGAAATACAAAAATACATACGGATTCATCAACGCCATCCTCACGCCCTAGTGCGTCGGGTCACCAACCGACGTGTGAGGAGCAGCGGCGTTGGTGGCGAGCTCAACGTGCTTCTGAACAACACCGTCCAAGGTTTCCCCGCAGTCCAAGAAGGCCAGCATCCTATCGTCCTCCTCTTGCATGTAGTAGTCCTTGTGGACGATTTGCGCGTAGATGTGGGTGATTATGTCGATGGTGTCTTGCTGCGCCAGGCACTGCGTGGCGAACGCAACCTCGAGGTGGACATTCTCCGGCGCGACGGCGGGCAGTCGCAGGGCCACCAATGCGTTGAGGAGGTTGTCACCATAGTGGCCGTTGAGGGTGGCAGGCATCATAGAGCCTGGGTGCGTCGGCTGGAGGCGTACGTCAAAGTTGTCCGCGCGCTTCTTGACAACGATGAACTTGTCGAGGAAGCCGACGAGGACCTCGTCGAACAAGGAGACAAAGTTGTCGTCCAAGCGGCCCCTCGCCCTGGCGGCCTCAAGCAATACTACCTGGATACATTCCTCGGGGTCGGGCCGCAGGCCGGCGTCGTGGACCATCTGGCACAGCCGGCTGACGATCGCGCTCATCGCCTCCATGGGTCTATCTTAGCTTCTAGTCAACTGATCTTGCGATTCGAGTGATCACTCTTGCCCTTGGTTAGCATGCGTAGGTGTGTAGGATTACGTACTACTCCTCGGCCCTCTACTGCACCTATCTTTGGTTGTATGATAGGTGGGATAGCCACCCCTTGGGCCCACGTGTCATTCGCCCAAAGGCAGTTGCCGTAAGTCAATGAAGTTGTGTCCCCCTCGGTGCCGGTGCAGTATAGTCACCTCACCGGACCTCTAGTTGGGGCCAAACGAGAGAAGTTTGATGTTTACTGGTTTATTGGTCCCCTTTGCATTTTGCGCCAAGTTTTGACCTTTGATTTAACTAATAAAATGTTAATGCATGTAAACAAAATTTTTGTGTAAGTCACCTTACAAAAATCAAATAATCCCAAAACACTTAGGCACGATGCATTAACTCCCTCCTTGTTTCTTATTTCCTGACATATCAACCAATGATAGATGTGGGCCGTGCATGCTTTCAATGACTTGAGACTACCAAACATGACATGCAGTGTTTAGTTCATTGCATTTAATCCTATTAGTACTCTAGTTAGCAAAAAGACATTAAGTTCTCTCGCCGATAGGAATAAAACAATACACCATGTATTTATTTACAGAGGGAGTAGTACATTTTTTGTGACATGCATTACTAGATATTGCTAGTCAAATAGTAAAATCTGGATGGACATGGTAGTACTCCTAAAGCCATACGGTGGTGCTACTAGTACTAGTAGTAGTACTACCAATGTAGTAGTAGGACTACTAGCACTGTACTACCTATTGGTCAAATTATTACGTGCTGCTCCTCACAGTGAAGTAACAAGACCCTGAGCTGGAGATGATACCTGAGTATATGTGCCATTTTCGGCATACCATAGCCAGCCTCACTGTCTGGATTCACTATCATCATGGCGGTAGAGCTAGCCTGCTTACAACTAGCCCTGTTCGACATAATTTCCCATGCGTAGATGCCCGTGCATTGCACGGAACACCAAGATTGGGGGTGGACGGCGCCGGCAGTGGCCATCGCGCCAGATTTTTCCACGGCCTTGTAGATACGGTGGGGAGGAGATAAGGCTGATTGTGAGAGACAAGGAGTTGTTTGTAAATAGGGAACACGTGCGGGCATTTTTTTGCAAAAAATGGAGAAGCTTGGTTTGTATGCGTCAGATCTAGATCCAACGGCTATTGGTGAAAGATGGGAGGCACAACATCATCACCAACTCAGGACCTGTTTGATTCGCGGGATTTTGAAAACGCACGAATAGGACACAACAATATTACAAGTTTCAAACTGATATTACAAATGTTAGGAGTAATGCTGCACTTACAAAGAGGGAATTATTAGGAAGTTTACGTAAGAACTTTCGTTACTTTAGGTGGATGCAGCATTATCGTACAAACTAAAATCCACCGCCCTGACAAGTCACTAATGGGAAAATAAGTTTTCGAGTCTCTGGCCACTTGATGTTTCAAAAACAAATTCAACTTCTGCGGAGGCTTTGTCATTTAGGCTTAGAGGCTTGTGGTGATCAGCACGCCATTCATTGTTGCGCCAGAGAACGCCAAACCTCATTACCTTGAGCACACTTGCCTCCAGAACAAAGAACCTGGCCAATTTAATCTCGGATGTGCTGCCTCGGTAGTTGATCAAATCAATTTCTGTAAGATGGAGATCAAGGCATTCGATGAGATTGTTATAGTGCAGCACATTTTTCACTTTTGGGTCTTTTTTTATCTGCAAAAGAAGAGAACATATTAGAGCAGCTGGCTGTATAAGATTGTCATGTCATCAAGAAGTACAAATATCATTCACTCATACGATAGGGTTCGCTAGCTAGTGATATTTTTTCATGCTCTCTCTCTCTCTCTCTCTTTCTGTTTCCTCTCATTTAACTAGGAGCACATGAAGAGCTTGGGCATTTGTTGCCTTCCACTATGTGGCTGATGCCATATTTCGCAAAAGTATGCCACATAATACACATCGATGTCAAATCAAAAGATTTTGGCACCACTCTCGCGATGTGAGAGACTTGGCACCACTGTGCACACAGACCCACATGTATAAACAAATCAATCAAACCAACTACACCAGCCTCTCACTCTCCCAAACAAGTGTTTTTTATTGCCTCAGTCCTCTCTCTCTCTACCACACAGTGGTTTTTCATTGCGTAAGTTAATTTGGCACCAGAGCAAAGTAGGTGATCCAGATTGGGGCACTAGGTGAGTAATGGAGGGGCATCGATGCCAAATGCATCACAAGTGAATTTGGCATATGTTTTGGCCTACATAGCCCACTTTTGTACTCCCTCCATCCAAAAATTCTTGTCTTAAATTTGTCTAAATACGGATGTATCTAGTTACATTTTAGTGTTAGATACATCTGTATCTTAACAAATGTAAGACAAGATTTTTGGGACGGAGGGAATACTACCCCGTATTTAGTATAAACTTTTGACCATAGATTTCCCTAAGAAAATGCCAATGCATGTCACTAAAAATTACACCATTTGAAATTATGTTCAAATACGAATCAAACGATATAGTTCTTAGTGACATGCATTAACATTTTGTCAGTTAAATCTATGGTCAAATTTTGATACTACAAGATTGGAAGAGTAAACCAGGACGGAGGTAGTACTTGCTCTTAGGGTAACCATAGAGTTCCTGGAGTAGTCTAAGTTACTTTCCACTATGACTAGCCTAGGCTACTATAGTAGTACAGCATAAAAATGATGCAGGTGATCATGTGAGAAAAAATACTAAAAATATTTCTTTTGGTTAAGTGCGTAGATGCAGTTATGACTAGCCTAGGCTACGTTGTGATTACCGTTTACTTATAGGAAAGAAGTTTCACCTCGATGAGTAGCTTCTCCATGCACGGAAAGCATGTAAGGAATCCAACAACTTGATCCAGATTGGGGCCCATAGATTTTAGTGCTAAGATCTTCACTATGCACATGGACTGGGTCAAGCTTGTGGGAATCGTTTTCTGGAAGACGGTCGTAAATACATCAAGAAGAAATTTAAAAATGTGAATTTCTAGAAGACGGAGAAGAAGATGAGTGTTGTACCAGAATGATTACGGATCCAATAAAGAGTTCAGAGAATTTGGCAGACGAGTACACCAACGCTGTCAATTTTGGTGTGTCAATGACCCTGATTTTTGTTGGACCTTCTAGATCTGATACAAGCAATCTCTCAAGGAAAGGTGCATTCTCAATGACCATAACGTGGAACAGCTAGAGTGATATCTTCCCAATTGATGTCTTGTTGCGGGGCCAGCAAGACACAAAAATCCATCGGAGATTCGTCGAGGCGATGTGGAGGCTAATGAACCCGTGGATCTGCTCAAGACGAAGGTACTCGAGCATAGTACATCTGCGGAGCAGGTGCTCCATAGCCTTCTTCGAGATGACAACGTCGAAGAGGTCGAGCTGCTTGGGTTGAGGGAGAAGAAGGGCGGGCGCGGCATTAATCTGGGGAAGATAGCAGGAGCTGAAGCTGGCGCGGCGCAGCGTTGGCGTGAGGCAGAGCGCGGACGGTGGCAGAGAGCGACATCGTCCAGCTTCAAAGCTGAGCTTCTCGAGATGATCTAGGGCGGGGGATAAGAACCACTCGTCGAACTTGGGTTGGACCTTGCAGTTAGTACTGAACATGCGGATGTCAAGGTGTCTGGCTGGCCCAGGGTGCGATGAAAGGATCTTGGAGACTGCGGCCATGCGTTTGCAATCCCCGTCGCAGAGGCAGCTGTCAACGGTGAGGTTGAGGGGGACGCAGCGCTAGAGGGGCCGCCACCGCCGGGAGAGCAGGGAGGTTCGCACGGCAGATTTGGTGGGGAGGAGGCCGATGATGACGAGCAGCATGTCATCGGGGAGGCTGCTGATGAAGTCCAGGCTCGCCGGATGTGGTTTTGGCTCGAGCCGCCTCACTTGTTGGCTGCCTTGCTGTCCATCTCAACCGGTGGCGACGCCAGTGTACACGTATGCTGGTGTGTGTTGTGTGCTGGGTGTGCGCGAGTGCGTCCTTCTGTGCAAGAAGTGTGTCCTCAATGCGCCCTCAATTTACTAGCGTACGGGGTGCTACCCTGAGTGATTTCAACTTTGTTTACTTCAGCGCGTGTCAGATGGGCCTCTAGTTTACTTATTTTCACCCTCTTCCACATGGGCCAGCACATGAAATACAGAACATGAGCTGACAAGGCAGCATGTGGATTGGTTGACCGGTCAACTAAACAATATATGGAGCTATACGCTGACGTAGTGAGCGTATAATCCGTCGGTATAGAGAGTTCGAGTGAGAGGGGAGGCCCGTGAGAGATAGCAGAGAGAGAGAGAGAGAGAAAGAGATACTCCCTCTGTTTGATAATGTAGTTCCAACATTTTTTTAAGTCAAACTTTTGAAACTTTGACCAAGTTTATAAAGAAATTACTTATATCTACAATACCAAAGATAAATGATAGTATTAAGTAAGTACATGTTGTGATAAATTTAACGATCGTTCCAGATGTAAATGTTTTTCTCCACATATACCTAGTCAAACTTTTCTGAGGTTTGATTTTTCAAAACATCCATATGCTTATGGAAGTGACAGAGTCCCTAACTAGAGAGAGAGAGAGAGATAGAAAGAGTGAGTGAAAAAGGTATATGTGCGTGTGTGAAAGAGACATGGACAACACACGATAAAAGTAGAGAAAAAGCATGTTTGTCTTATGCAAACATATCACACATGCATCTTCGACAACGGAGGCAAGGTGAGGAGATAGTGTGTGGTTGTTTGGAACCGAGAGAGCAAGACCCCTAGCATGTGGCCAAGAGGGGTCTGACAAACAAGGGAGAGAGGTCGAGACAGACGTACGGAGAAAATGCAGACATGGGGAGGAGAGAGTGTATGTTTGTCATAGAGAGATCCCCTAGAGATCGTGATGGGACTACATGGGTGGGAGATCGAGTGACAAGGTGTGTGCGCGATAGAAGATGCCCCGAGAGATATCGAGATAGACGTATGGATGGAAGGAGACAATACGTGTGTTCCTGATGGCTAGTAAGAGATAACCATACTTAGGAGGGGGGGAGTGCTTGCGCCTATGATGGAGTGAGGGATTATGGTACTTAGGGGGGTGCGTGTCACATGGAGAGAGAACAAGGGCGGAGAGTGTTGGATGGGTCTATATGTATAGCGCGAGCGAGGCATGTGTATGTGTGAACCAGGGAGATATAAGGTCAGTTTGGGTTGCATCCTGAGCATCTTTTGCCTGGCATGGGGTTGTGGCTGGATTTCATGCACGCTTGTTTGGTTGCTACCCTGTGAAAAAGAAAGCCCACCTAGCATGTGTTCCCTTGCACTTTAATTAGCCTGGTTGGACTCTAGACACTGCAAGTAGCCTGGCTCAGGCGACCGATTTCAAACGCCTGGTCGTGCCTGGTCGTGCGGCCACAAGGCTAACAACAACATGGATGGATATTAGCATTAAATAATTGCTGCATGGATTGATTGATGGGACGTTGATGCTTTGCCTGGCCCAGGCATGAACCAAACGCTTCAGCACCACACAAGCCTGGCCAGGCAGAAATATTTTACATCTCACGTCCACAACAGGCAGTACTGGCCATCAAGGCATGAGGGTCAGGTCACGAACCAAACTCACCAATAAAGTTTGAGAGATATTGAGGAGCCCCGATAAGGCTAAGTGGTGCGTCAGATAGCTGAGAGGGGGAAAGAGATATTCCATCTTCTCGATAATGCAGTGCATGTAAATTTTTTAGAAGTCAAACTTTAGAAACTTTGATCAGGTTTACGCAAATGTTATTAATATCTACAATACCAAAGATACATCATGCAAAACTACATCTCATGGTGAATCTAATGGTATATGTTTGTCGTACTAGATGTAATTGTTTTTCTCCACGTACATGGTCA
This sequence comes from Triticum aestivum, assembly GCF_018294505.1. Lineage (NCBI taxonomy): Eukaryota > Viridiplantae > Streptophyta > Magnoliopsida > Poales > Poaceae > Triticum > Triticum aestivum. The sequence continues at coordinate 562,694,480 of NC_057810.1, read as the reverse complement.
AACTTTGTGATGTTTGACTTTTCAATAAATCTATATGCTATGGACCGAGGAGAGTGCCTAAGTCGAGACAGATCAAGTGCGTGTGAAGGAGAATGAGTAAGTGTGCAAAAAGAGTATGTGTGTGAAAGAGAAAGTGACAACAAACGATAAATTAGAGAGAGTGTGTGTTTTTCATTTCTTATGCGAACATATCACGCATGCATCTCCGAGATGGAAAAGCGAGGTGAGGAGATACACGAAGATAGCTAGTGTGTGATTGTTTGCAACGGAGAGAGACACCCCTGTAGAACATGTCCAATAGAGGTCTGGCCAACAAGGAACAAAGGTCGAGAGAGACACATGGATAGCATGGACGCATGGGGAGGGAGAGAGGGTGTGTTTGTGATAGAGAGATCCCCTGTAGACCGTGAGGGGACTATATGGGTGGGAGATCGAGGGAGTGCGTGCGCGATAGAAAGATGCCCCGAGAGAAATCGAGATAGACCATGCACATGTTTGTGATGGAGACTAAGATTAGTTAGTCATATACATATAGGGGTGAGGGAGTCCTAGATTAGGGGGTGTCCGAATGGCCGGACTATGACCTTTGGCCGGACTCCTGGACTATGAAGATACGAGATTGAAGACTTTGTCCCGTGTCCGGATGGGACTTTCCTTGGCGTGGTAGGGAAGCTTGGCGATACGATATGTAGATCTCCTCCCATTGTAACCGACTCTGTGTAACCCTAGCCCTCTCTGGTGTCTATATAAACCAGAGAGTTTTAGTCCGTAGGACGAACAACAATCATACCATAGGCTAGCTTCTAGGGTTTAGCCTCTCTGATCTCATGGTAGATCTACTCTTGTACTACCCATATCATCAATATTAATCAAGTAGGAGTAGGGTTTTACCTCCATCGAGAGGGCCCGAACCTGGGTAAAAACATCGTGTCCCTTGTCTCCTGTTACCATCCGCCTAGACGCACAGTTCGGGACCCCCTACCCGAGATCCGCCGGTTTTGACACCGACATTGGTGCTTTCATTGAGAGTTCCACTGTGCCGTCGCCATCAGGAAGGATGCCGCATCCCGTCTTTAAAGACGGCGCTGTTGCTAAAGGAGCTTTGGCTATCGGCCAAACTCTCCGGCTAGGCGGTTTTCTTATGACCGCCTGTTCGGCCGCCGCGCCGACGATGACTTCTCGGGTCATCGAAAGCAATCTCCACGTCGACTCGGAACTCGCCGAGCAGTTAGATCCGATGGAGCTCTCTTCCTTAAACGAGCTCTTGGATCGCATCGCCGCCCTGGGAGTCGCTACAGACTACGATCAGATTGGGCTTAAACCCGATCCAAGAGACTCTCCCCAGGTCACCCGCCACGTCGCAGTGGTGGAGGAACAATGCGGCGAATCTATACCCATCTTAAGGACCAAATATGTCCGGATTCCCGATCCCTCCAAGTCGGATACCCGCGGAGGGGAGGACGTCACTCAAGCCCTAAACCTAAAGTCAGGCAGCGGGCCAGATTCATTGGACAACATCCAAGAACCCAAGATTCCGAATTCGGAAACTCCTTGGCCCCTGAGCCTCAGATCAGGCGAGGTTCCAGATTTAACTCCACCCGCCCACCCTAACATAAAGGATCTATCCCAAGTTCGGCAAGAGCCCACGGAAACAGTTCATCATTACTGGGCCAGATTCCTCCTGGTTATGAACAGGATAGAGGACTGCAGCGAAGAGGATGCAATTTCATCCTTCTGCAATAATTGCACGGACATCGGAATCCTCAACGCCATAAGTCGCCGTGATATTACACGCTTCGCTGACTTGGCATCCATGGTACGAAAATACTGTGCGATGGAAAGCGTCCGGAAAACCGAAATAAAATTCTGGGACGATCCGGCCCTGAATACAACCCCAGTCCGAAATAAAAGGGCGCATTATCGCCATGCACAGGGGTTAATCACCAAAAAACAAAAACCCTCTATAGGGTATGGAACCGTACTGGAGGGATGGCTCAATGGACCCTGTAAAATTCATAGTACAGAGGGCGTCACACCAACTCATAGCCTTAGAGCATGTTGGATACTCCGGCAGGTGGCCAGAAGTGGCGAGGAGCTTCTAACTCCAGAATCCGCAGAGCACCAGCCCAGGAATACCAGTACGGTATCAACAGTCTTCGAGACTTTCGCATCAAACAATATGCGGAAACGAACACTCCGCAGCCTTACCGAAGTCTACCAGGTAGCAACAATAAACCCATGGAGTGACACGGCTATTACCTTTAATGCCAGTGACGAACCTAAATTCCGAACAGCCCGAGCACCAGCCGCATTGGTCCTCAGTCCGATAGTGGACGGCTTTCGACTTACCAAGGTACTCATGGACGGTGGCAGCGGATTGAACCTCATTTATGAGGAAACCCTTCGAAAAATGGAAATAGACTGGAGCCGCATTGAGCGAAGCAACACAACCTTTAGAGGAATAATCCCCAGTCGGGAAGCGTGCTGTACAGGAAAAATCACACTGGATGTGGTGTTCGGCACGCCGGATAATTACAGGTCCGAGGAGGTCACATTTCAAGTGGCCCCGTTCAGCAGCGGATACCACGCTCTGTTAGGGCGAGAGGCATTCACATTTTTTCAAGCTATACTCCATTACGGGTACATGAAGCTCAAAATGCCCGGACCCAACGGAATCATCACTCTTGCTAGTGACCCGGACATAGCACTCCGCGTCGAAAACAAGACAGCCGCACTGGCCCTTGAGGCATTATCCGAAGCCCTAGCGGCCGAGGAACTAACTGCACTGCGCTCCATGGTGGACAGGGATGACGTGATACTCGACAAGAGATCCAAGTCCACCTCCTTTAAACAGGCAAACAAAATAGTCAAATTCCAAGTCCATCCAACGGACCCTACAAAAACGGCCTCCATCGGGGCACAATTAAACCCTGATGTAGACGCCGCACTACGAGAATTCCTACGCGAAAATTGGGACATTTTTGCCTGGCACCCTTCAGACATGCCAGGAATCCCACGCAGGCTGGCCGAGCACAGCCTAAACATCCTAAAAGGATTCAAGCCTGTTAAGCAGGCTCTTCGGCGTTTCTCTGAACCTAAGAGACAAGCCATGGGAGAGGAGCTAGCCAAACTACTGGAAGCCGGATTCATCAGAGATATAAAACATCCGGACTGGCTAGCAAACCTGGTGATGGTACCAAAGAAGGACAAATCCTGGCGCCTATGCGTCGATTTCAAGGACCTCAACAAGGCTTGCCCAAAGGATCCCTTCCCCCTCCCCCGCATTGATCAAATCATCGACGCTACCGCAGGACACGATTCATTGTGTTTCCTCGACGCATACTCTGGCTACCATCAAATTAAGATGGCAGAGCCAGACCAAGCCGCAACGGCATTTATCACCCCATACGGCCCATTCTGCTTCAACACAATGCCCTTCGGGCTCAAAAACGCCGGCGCAACATATCAGCGCATGATTCAGACATGTCTGGCCAACCAGATCGGCAAAACAGTTGAAGCATACGTGGATGACGTGGTCGTCAAAACCAAGCATGTCGAAACTCTAGTAGACGACTTGAGGCTCACGTTCGATAACCTCCGAACATATGACATCAAGCTTAACCCGGAAAAATGCGTTTTCGGCGTACCAGCCGGAAAGCTCTTGGGCTTCATTGTATCCGGTAGAGGAATTGAAGCAAACCCAGCCAAGATCCGAGCTCTGTCACAATTGGATATTCCAAAGGACCTCAAACAAATACAAAAATTGACTGGATGCGTGGCGGCTCTAAGCCGCTTCATCTCCCGCTTGGGAGAAAAGGCATTACCCCTTTATCGCCTCCTCCGGCGCACCGAACACTTCGAGTGGACGGATGCTGCCACGGCCGGACTCGAAGAAATAAAAGCCATATTGGCAACAAACCCGGTCCTGGCCGCGCCTAACATCGGCGAACCAATGCTATTATACATTGCGGCAACTCATCAAGTTGTAAGCGCAGTGCTCGTCGTCGAACGAGAAACGGACGGACACAAATTCCCCCTTCAAAAACCAGTCTACTACGTGTCCACTGTCCTCACTCCATGCAAGTCACGGTACCCGCATTACCAAAAGATAGCGCATGCAGTGTTTATGGCATCCCGGAAGCTACGACACTACTTTCAAGAGTGTTCAATAACAGTAGCCTCCGAAGTACCTCTTAATGATATTATAAACAACCGCGACGCGACGGGCCGGATTGCCAAATGGGCCATTGAGCTCCTCCCGTTCGACATAACCTATAAGCCACGGCGAGCTATCAAGTCGCAAGTTTTGGCCGACTTTGTCGCTGAATGGACTGAAGCCGAACTCCCTAAAGAGTATGGCACATATTCCAACTGGATCATGCACTTCGACGGCTCCAAAATGCTAGCGGGTCTGGGGGCTGGCGTCGTTCTGACGTCCCCAACAGGAGATACAGTTCAATATGTACTCCAGATAATGTATACGGACTCTAACAATGCAGCCGAATACGAGGCCCTTTTACATGGTCTCCGGATGGCAGTCTCCATGGGCATTCAACGCCTAGAGGTGCGTGGGGATTCGAACCTCGCGATATCCCAAATAAATGGAGATTTTGATGCCAAGGATCCGAAAATGGCAGCTTATCGCAATGCCGTCCTAAAAATGTCAGCTCGGTTCGAGGGGCTCGAATTTCACCATATAGCCCGGGAAAACAATCAGGCAGCAGACGTCTTGGCACGCATCGGCACAAAGCGCGATGCAGTCCCCCCAACATTTTCTTGGAAAGGCTATTCAAGCCATCCGTACAATGGGAGGGGGAGTCCGGAAATAACAACCCGGACTCAGCAGCACCACCTGACACCGAACATTCTGACACAACGGGAGGCTCTGTCAATGAAGTAACATCCTCAGCCCACGCAATAATGGCAGTCATTGCCCCGTGGACAAAACCATTCTTAGCCTACCTAACTAGGCAGGAACTCCCCGAGGACCAAAACGAGGCACGCTGCATAGTGCGGCAATCTGAAGCCTACAAAGTCCATGAAGGAGAGCTTTACAAGAAAAGCACCTCCTTAGTCCTTCAAAGATGTATCTTCGAAGAGGAAGGGCGGAACCTTCTGGCTGAAATTCATGCCGGACTCGGCGGGCACCACGCCGCAGCCCGGGCCCTTGTAAGCAAGGCCTTCCATACTGTATTTTATTGGCCGACGGCCAGGGCAGATGCTCGGGACTTAGTCCAACAATGCGTCGGTTGCCAATTATTTGCTAACCAAAGCCATATTCCACCCACCACCCTCCAAACTATACCCATCACCTGGCCCTTCGCAGTCTGGGGGCTTGACATGGTCGGACCCCTTAAAGGGGGAACCCACAAGCAAAAATACTTATTGGTCATGGTTGACAAATTCACCAAATGGATAGAGGCCAAGCCTGTCAAGACGGCCGAATCCGGACCAGTGATAGACTTCATATCAGGGGTCGTACACCGTTACGGCGTCCCCCATAGCATCATCACTGATAACATCACGAACTTTACGGCCGACGAGGTAAAACTCTGGTGCAAAAACATGGGCATCAAGCTCGACTACGCTTCAGTCTATCACCCACAAACTAACGGTCAAGTCGAACGGGCAAATGGTCTAATCATGAGCGGCATCAAACCCAGGCTAGTGCGGTCCCTCAAGGAATCTAACACGCACTGGGTAGAGGAGCTCGACTCCGTACTCTGGGGGCTGCGGACCACGCCGAATCACACTACCGGATTCACACCATTTTTTATGGTATACGGCGCAGAGGCAGTCCTGCCCTGCGACATAATTCATGACTCACCTCGCGTGTGCATGTATGAAGAAAGAGAAGCCGAACTCGATCGGCAGGACAGCTTGGACGCATTGGAGGAGGAGCGCGACGTGGCGAAAGCCCGTTCCGCATTCTATCAACAGCAGGCTCGAAGATACCAAAGCAGAGAAGTACGGGCCAAAACTTACAATGTTGGCGAATTAGTTCTACGCCTGCCGGACAAGAAAAAGGACAAACTCAAGCCCAAATGGGAAGGTCCCTTCATAATCGACCAAGTCCTGACTGGTGGAGCGTACCATCTACGAAATGCATCGGATAACCGACTCGAGCCGAACCCATGGAACGCAGCACGCCTACGAAGATTCTACGCCTAGCGCCGGACTCTGTGTTCGTCTCCTTCCTCTGTCTATTTTTTACACATTAGCTGTCTTATATTTCTCTCCTTCTCCCTCTTTTTCTATTACAGCCTTCTAAGGGCTCGTTTGCGCCTCGCTCGCACACAATTGACGCGCTGTCCGCGCTCACTATACCTGGGGGCTTCTTTAACAGAAGCTTATGTATACGGGCCTCGTGCCCAACACATGCGTCACACTTCCGCATGTACCTTTTATTCACCATTATATGCATCGATATGACTTAAGTTTTGGCCAAGCTGGGTTGCCTGGCTCCTGTGCTTACCCCTACGTTCCCGATTGTTCGGCTAGGTGGTAAAGGGAGCACCTCTGCGATTGTTACTGCCGGGTCAGCCGGATGTGTACCTCAGACTGGGTGAAGCCGAAAGCTAGCATTCTTAAGGGAATATTCGGTTGGTGAGCCAAAAGATGTTTTTTACCTCGTTTATCTATCCGCCCCAGATGCTTTTATGTTTTTTTCGCAGTTTGGACATGCACTTTAGGGCATGCCTCCCAGGGAAAGGAACCCCTAACGGAACTATTCTCCCTGGAAGATGTTTCTTACTAACCATGTAATATAACATAACTAGTTGGGCACTTGTCTGATAAAGCACTAATGACCCCTACACCTGGTCTCCATGCATGCCCCGGTTCTTACATAACCAAGAGGGTATTCGGACACACTCCAGACTATCCGGTCCCGAGGTTGAAGCGAAAAGGTCCGCTATGACAAATGATCTACAATCCGGCTAGAAGGCATTTTACATGTCATTTTAAATTACATAGTCAATTTGACTGGGTATATTCCTCTTCAATACCATCCAACAGGCTGTCTAGTTTACAGTCCTGTTGGGAATATTTTGCGGCCAACTCTACCTGGCCGTACACTAAACTGACAGGGATCTCCTTCCCATCGGGCCCCAAAGGTCCGACCTCGGCCATGTGGTTTGGGTCAGCCTTCATGTACCGCGTCTTCACCATGACCCAGGCTTCCCTGGCACCTTGACGACAGGCTGATATCTTCCATAATCGGAACCGCCTTCGTGCTCCCTTCAACTTATTTGCAAGCTCTCCAAGGCCTTCGGGCATGGAGATGGATGGACACAAGGCCTGGGCGACGCCTTGCATCACCTGCCGAACTTGTTCGTGCAGTTGTGAGAGCTCGGGAAGAAGGTCACCCGTAGAACCGAGCATTTCCTCCACAGGTTGATCTGTCACCATACCTACAGACATAACGCTGTCAATTCGAATTCCTCGCCAAACTCTTCTTTTCATAGTTCGTTCAAGCACTTACTAAAAATGCCGCGTCGCAGCCGCCGATTCTCCTTCACGGAGTCCGACAGCTGAGAACGAACATACTTTAGTTCCTCGCCCAGCTGGGTGTTGGTATCTTGAAGCTTGTTCTTCTCTTGCCTCACCCTTGTAAGCACGCTCTCGCCAACCTTTAACTGGCGCAAGAGTTGCTGCTTGTCCGGATCCAATCCGGCGCCATCTGCAATGTTATTGTCAGAATTGCACACATGCCACACTTCACAACATACTTATCTTTCAAAGCGTACATTACCAGAGGGGGTCTCTTTGGCCTTCCCTGTTGCGGCTAGTGCGGCCTCAAGTTGGGCTTTGCACTCTTCCAGCTCCTGGGACAGTCGGGTATTCTTTTCTGTAAGATCCTGCATAACAAATGATCCTTAAATCAGTCATTCTAACTGTTTCAAGTCTCGGGGGCTACTGACATATATAACCATCAAATTTTCTCACCCGTATGTCTTTTACATACTGCTCTGTGGCTCTGGCTAGACCATTTTGAGCGGCATGGAGGTACGCGTCTCCCGTATGAAAAGCGTCCATCGCCTCTTGGGAAAAACAAGCGTCACGAAGAACAGTCCGGCGACGCCTGTGGTTCATGGCACTCTCCACCTCGGAATTGGTGGCAGACAGCCCGTCCGCATCCTCTGTCGGAGGAGCGTCCGGTGCGCGCCCCGTGTTCGCCTCCGCTTCCGGACCCGGCCTTGAAGCCCGGCCGGTGGACATAGTCCGGCGGGCGATCTTCTTCCTGAAGAGAGCATGAGCGTTAGTATGCCTTGAGGGCATAAACCCTGGGCATTAAAATTGCATGCCGTACCGTTGCACCGGCGTCTCGATCCGGGCCGCACTTCTTTTTGGCCCGCTGGGCCTCGATGGCCCTTGTTGGCTAGCCGCCGCGGGCTCGGCCCTCCGCCTCAAGGACTTCCCCTGCAAAAAACGCCGTTGGTATACGAAAATAAGCATGGATGGATCCTCTTGAAAATACTGGGACTTCTGTCTGAGTTACCTTTGAGGCTGGAAGTAGTCCGGGATAATCGGCCGTAATGGCCACTAAGGTGTTGTCCTTACTCAATTGATGAAACACCCCATCAATCAGCTCCACACACAAGTCCGGGTCCTCATGGGAGTATGGGTCGAGGGACCGTTCCGGGTCCTCAGGTTGTGGAGGAGGGCTGTTTATCTCCTTTACAGTCTGGCGTAGCTCCTGCGTTGAAATTGCAAGACTAAGTACTTAACTATGGGAATATGAAAACGGATGGGCAAGTGAAAGTGTTTGCTTACCCAGCTTGGAGGATTGTACATAGAAAATCCGCCCCGTGGGTTGACCAGAGGAATTCCTCCTCTTCTCCCATGTACAAAGCGGACAAGATCTTCATTAGAGTGGCAGCCGAATACGGCCCCTTACGGCCGCACCGGGTGGCGTCGTCCTCCCCATTGAAATCCCACATGGGGTTGCCTCTGTACTGAAGCGGCTGCACCCCCCGCGTAATGCATGTGGCCATGACCTCGATCATGGTCAGTCCGCAATGAGATAACAACCTTATCCGGCTCATCAAGTAAAGGACGTCCCTGTCATTTTCCTTCTAAGGGCTCCGTGGGTGCCAGCTCAGGCGCTTCTTCAAGGGAGCATTATCGAACTTAGGGAGGCCGATCCGTACAGGGTCCGGCAGAGGGACGTCTTCTATATAAAACCATTCTGAAGGCCAGTCTTCGGACGCCTTCTTTGGGGTTCCGGATAGATATCATGTCCCGGCGATGCGCCATAGTTCGAGTCCGCCCACTTGATATATAGACCCCTCCTGAGAATGGGGCACGAGGCATAACAACTTCTTCCACAGCGCGAAATGGGCCTCGATGCCCAAAAACAGCTTGCAAAGGGCTACGAAACCCACAATATGCAATATGGAGGCAAGTGTAAGGTTGTGTAACTGGAGGCCGTAGAACTCCAGGAGCCCCCGGAGAAACGGATGAACTGGAAATCCGAGCCCTCTTATTAAATAAGGGACAAGGCATACCCGCTCTCCTTTGGAGGGATTGGGGACTCTCTCCGCTTGCTCTCCGCCATTATAGGTGGCAATCCCGGCTCGAACTGGGACCATGTAAGTGGGGGGAGAAGCCCCTTGGCTTGGAGCTCTACTAGCTCGCTGTGCGGGACGGAACACCTCTCCCAATCTCCAGGCTGAGGGCTGGGGGCGAGAGGAGGAGCTGCGTCGACCGGCCATGATGGAATGGATCTCTGTCGAATGCGCTCCGATGAATGCTCGTGGAGGGAAGATGGTGTGATTCGGATCTAAATCCCCGCCTCTTTTATAGGCGGCCCATTTTCACAGCTAGGGGGGTAAATGAAAAAAACACCCTGTCTTTTCGCATTCTTTTGACACGTGGAAGATGGCCATTATTGGGCGCAGAAGCCAAGGAGCGCAACATTCATCAGAAGCCGGACACTATTCGACAGGTATATGGGATTTGGAGAAGAACCCGCCTTGCAATGCCGAAGACAAATCTGCGCGCCGGACTCATCGTCATTGAAGCCTGGTTCGGGGGCTACTGAGGGAGTCCTGGATTAGGGGGTGTCCGGATGGCCGGACTATGACCTTTGGCCAGACTCCCGGACTATGAAGATACGAGATTGAAGACTTTGTCCCGTGTCCGGATGGGACTTTCCTTGGCATGGAAGGCAAGCTTGGCGATACGATATGTAGATCTCCTCCCATTGTAACCGACTCTGTGTAACCCTAGCCCTCTCCGGTGTCTATATAAACCGGAGAGTTTTAGTCCGTAGGACGAACAACAATCATACCATAGGCTAGCTTCTAGGGTTTAGCCTCTCTGATCTCATGGTAGATCTACTCTTGTACTACCCATATCATCAATATTAATCAAGCAGGAGTAGGGTTTTACCTCCATCGAGAGGGCCCGAACCTAGGTAAAAACATCGTGTCCCTTGTCTCCTGTTACCATCCGCCTAGACGCACAGTTCGGGACCCCCTACCCGAGATCCGCCGGTTTTGACACCGACAAGGGGGGACTGCATGTGCCTACAATTGAGTGAGAGACCATCATACTTGGCTAGCTAGGCATGAGATTGTGTGTGTGTGGGTGTGAGATGGAGAGAGAACGAGGGAGAGAGATAGAGTTTTATATGGGCCTATAGAGTGCGAGTGAGATATGCATGTGTATGTGTGACCAGGTGGAAGGAGAGTTTGAGAGAGGGAGGAAGAGCTCCGAGACGACAGAGTGGTGCATGAGAGAGTTACGGGCAAAGAGCCAAGGAATTTGTGTGCGTACGATGAGTTCACCCAAGATATCTAGCTTGGACTAGCTAGAGTATCATACATAGTGTGCGAGGGAGACCTATAGATCGTGTATATATGCATGCGAACTAGAAAGACCCCCCCCACACACACACACACAAAGAGAAGGAGAGAGATGGAGACAAAGGGAGAGGGACCAACAAGGTTTTTGTGTCGGATGCGTGCGATAGAATTGAAGATTGTCAGCGAGAGAGAGAGAGACAGAGAGAGAGAGACACACACACACACACAGAGAGAGAGAGAGAGAGAGAGAGAGAGAGAACAGGAGTCCGGGAGAGGGGGAGGTCGCATTTTATGCATCAAAGACTGATATAAACCATGTTTCGATATAAACTTGCATTCAAATATTTAAATTGGAGAACATGTTGTCTGCAATCCACACATGAACGGATATATGCGTATATCAAACAAGTTCATTAATTTGACTTTCAACATGTTCATGGAGTACTATAATACTGTACAACATGCTACTCGATTGAGGTGTTCAATTTTGGATTTATTTCACTATTTTGACCTACTGAACGAGCTATTTCATTGAATCGAGATATTTCATTTTGGGTTTGATTCGCGTTTTTGAGTGGGTCAACTATTTGTCATATAGTAAATCGCTAGCAACGAGCATGTAAAAACACATTACTCCCGAGCATCATCTCTCCATCTACAAAAGAAGTGGCAAGATAATATGTCAAATTTGGATTCAAATTGACTTGGTAAGGTAGACGTGGATGCTCGTTCTCCCAAAACTTGAACGAACCGTTAAACATCCTCTCTGCTCAGTGGAATTCGCCCAAGCAAATAAATGGGAGACGCGAAATTACCGTCCTATGTGGGACACGCATCAATTGGCATGTTGTACATCGAGTGTAGGTTCATAACTTCATCCAAGCACGCCTTCTCCTCGGCCGAAATGACAGGTGCTGAATAATTCATAAACAATGGTCGGCAAAACACGCTCCCCTCGCTTGAAATAGCTTGCGCCCACTATTTCAAAACACGCTCTCCTCGCTCGAAATCGCTCGCGCCCACTATAATTCAAAACATGCCCTCCTCGCCCGAAATCGCTCCCGCCCACTATTTGGGGAGAAGCAAAGTTACTCTACTATCCCCGACCCTGAGTACACAGACCCAAGCCGAGAAGCCTATAGGCAAGGGTAGAACTATAACCCCCCTCACATTTCAGACAAATGCGTTCGTAAGACATGGTTCCACTCCCCTCCCAATCCCCCCCCCCCGCCCACCCCCATTCATACCGAATGGGCGCCAAATCACCTTCTCTCTGGGAAGCTCCCTTCTCCCGAGCCGCGAAACCTCAGCCCCACCTCCATGGCGCCCCCACCGCACCAATTTCACAGCCGCCCTCCTCCCTAATGCCGGAGACGCTGTCCATTTGCCGTCGTGCACTGGGCTGTGTGCCTCTTACTCTGTGCTACTGGTGCTGCCTCGATGACGGCCGCATGAACCGTACCAGAACCAATTCACCCCCACCGTTGTTCACGGTGTCAGAGCGGCTCCAACTTCGGATCCGTCCAGAGTCCAGGCGCTGCTTCCCCGTAGCCGTCGACCGTCGGGACATCGCTCTTTCCCTACTGCCGGTCGCCACCGCAACCGCACCGGCCTCACCGACTCGGCAGCTGGACCTGCCTACTTCACCATGCCGCCAGATAGGCCGCACCCTCATCTCAAATCACTTTATTTAGGCATCAGTTGTCTGAATTTTTATTCTGGGCCAATCGATTCCCAATGGGAAGCAGCACCCCTCGAGGCGGCGGAGCTCCTAGGCTACCGGTTGGCTGATGTCTAACGTAAGCGTGCGGGGCCGCAAGTTCACCGCAAAAGAACCGCTTAGATGGCTATCTTTTAGAGTTCCGTGGGTTGAAGGTACTGCCGCCGCCGGATCTGGATGACGGGGAGTCTTTGTGGATTGGCCCGAGGGCGGCGCAACCACGGTAGTGCGGTGGGGCGGGGAGCGGGATTTTGGCCGAAGCCACGGACGGCGGAGGCAGGCTGCTCTGCCATTGGTCGCTGGCTCTTCGGGGAAGATTCTGAACAGTGTCAGCCGGGAGGCACAAGACGGCCATGAAGACATCCGGCGTAGATCGGACAGTATCAAAATAAAATAAAATCATGTGACCCCAATTTAGTCTTCAGTCAACAGACGTGTGAGCACTCTCGTACCTTGCTGTTGATCTCTTAGTGTATTTCTTCAGATCAAAGAGATATGTCGTTCTTAACATTATGCATTATCTGCATCTTCAGACACACTGTCTTCTGACTCACTGCAGCTGCTCCAACAAGGGAACTATACACCAGAAGGGAGCTATAGTCCCCACTCAATAGTTCCCTGCATCGAATGCGCGTGCCCGACATGGACAGCCACAACAACTGCAGGGCCATCGACAAGTCAGCACATGATTCTCACTCCTATGGATGGCAGCCAGATAGGTTGTACACTCATCTTACTTGTGTGCAACATTTATGGCTCTATTATTCATCTAAGCATGGAAAATAGATCATCACATTTCACTATATATTCATGCTGATCTCTTACGGGTCTTGTTCAGGAGTTAACGTTGTTCCATAGTTCAGCTAAGATACTTGTTCTTTTGGTAACGCTGTTCCATAGTTATCATCCATCATCCAATGCTATCCCACAGGATGGTGATTATAGTATTATACCACTTCTAGTATTACCTATGTTGTTCTTTAATACTTTTGTGTGCCATCTAGTTAATCTCGAGTACAAACGATACATATTCTGTACCTTTCATCTGTGTTCTCCCTTTAGTTTATGGGACCTGTTGCTACTAGTTAACCCTAGTCCTACTATTTATGTCGTCTCCTACAGGCACTCATTTCATAAATCTAACTACTAGTTGTCTTCCATGCATGTCAGATATAATTGCACACGCTAATATATCCACAAGAACCTCACGGAGCAATGTAAAGGCCAATAAACTTGATGTCAATGATACCTAATATGATGGAACATGTAAAGGCAGTTCTTCAGAAGACTTGCAGAAAGATGATGAATCCTCTTCACCCCACAAGGTCCTTGCTCTAACTTGGCCTGTGATATGGGTACAACATGCACATGATGTCCTGGAGTATATCTACTCTGTTGCAATGCCATGTGCTTAGCATGCTGATCATGCATGTAAATATGTCATGCCTTCCCATTTTTCAGTACCTATTCCATTCGTGATAACATGTTTCCAAATTCAAGTATTGTCAGTCTACTCTATCACAATGCCATCTACTTAATTTGGACATCATGCTTCTGAATATCTTATGCATTGTTATTCATCAGTATGTACTTCATCTATCTACCATACCTTGTTTTTTTACATTGAAGTGTTGAGTGCTTTGTTGCAATGCCATCTTAGTTTCCCAATCATACACGTGTATGTTGCCTTAGTTATTTCTGTACGTATTCCGCTAACATACAATTTTACATTCAACTAGTGTTTTTTTTGTCGTGTTGTCCTGTCGTATCCCTAGCTCTTACACCATACTCCCTCCTACCGGATTACATGTTTCTGAAATGGACAAAAAGGATGTATCTAGAACTAAAATACGCCTAGACCCATCCATTTTTTTCCGGATGGAGGGAATACATGTCAATATGTCATGCCTTTCTATTCTTTGGTACCTATCCCATCTCTCTGTGGTCGTATGTTTTATAATTAAAGCACCATTCTTCTATACAAGGCATGCAAGGGGAAGACGACTATGTTAGAATCTGAAGGGTTAAAAACAAGGCCTTTGCAAAAGATCCAAATGCCAGGAGATAATAAACCAACTCCAGTTTTATAGATACTGCTCCAGCATAGAGAAACCCAACTCCTACTAATAATAAGGAGATTCCAGTGGCCAAAGAACTAGTCCGCTCCAGTCCAGCAAAAATATGTCAACTCCATTCTAAGAAGCGGGTGCGTATCCTTGCATCATGAAATTTTATAGCATGCTGATCAGATTTTCTACATGTTTCTTACCCATCTCTCTTTCAGAAAATAAGCTTAACAGATAGAAGAATTTCTGCAATGGTATCTGTTGGGGATATAACTACTGAGTGTAAACCTCCCAGGAGGGGCCGGTTCACCCTCAACTATATTGAAGACCACGGAGACTCAGAAGATGGCGCTTTACTATGAAACCTAGAGGCCCGGAGCCCAAAGGCGGATTAGGGCCCATAGTGGTAAACCGCCATAGTCATGTAGCTTGTGTTGTAAGATAAGGAAAGGAGAGACCGAGCCGAACACTTGTATGAGTCGGCCTCGAGACTCTGTAGACCGGCCAGGCGTCAACCCGTGTATATAAGGGGACGACCCGGCGGCGGTTCAGGGACAAGAAAGACAACTCGGTAGCCAGCATAGCTTGTTTAGCTCCCTGGTTAGCGAGACCCCAATAATCCCATCACAACTAGATGTAGGCCTTTACCTTCATCGAAGGGGCCGAACTAGTATAAAATCCCTCGTGTCCTTTGTCCGGTTTAACCCCTTTAAGCTAACCTATCGCGATGGCTCCACGACTAAGACCTTACACGAGGACATCTGACGTGATATTTCTACAACAGTTGGCGCCCACCGTGGGGCTATCGCATGATGGTTTCGAGTTCTTGAAGGGAAGATTTGAAGGACTCAAAGGATACGTGGTGGGCCGGATGACCAAGAGTCGTTGCGGCAAGCTCTACATCGACGATGCATGCTGGGGCCCCGAGGCCGGCTCAATCGAGTACGGGTACCGGGTCCCCTTTAGTGGAATTCACGTGTTCATCGGCAAGATCGGCGAACCAAGCCCTGCGCCGGACATCTGCACCGACGTCGTCAAAATGGCTCAGCGTGCAAGTCCCGCCCGGATTCTGCCTGCCATGAAGCGTGCGTTCGTCGGATGTGTCCACGGGATCGCATCTGAACCGGTGTCTGAGGACGAGATAGTCGCTTATTCCGACGGTGAATCATCCGCTGGTGAAACCGAATCCTTGTACCAAGTTGAGGATGCCGTGTTTGAAGGGTATTCCGACGGCAACAGTATTATGGAATTTCTTGAAACGCCAAACCACGTTGGTATCTTCATGGCCGGAACACAGCCAACTTTGCAAAACTCTATGGCGGCGGTATCTGGACCGGTAGCAGGGGAAGGAGGCTCCATGCGCCGGCCAGCTCAAGTTCTCTCTGGTTTGATGGATGCCAAGGCGGCCTTATTGACCACGGCAGTTACACCAGCGACGCAGGGTCATCACAATGCGGACATTGTGAGTCTAAAAGATCAGATAACGCAAGCCAAAGCGGACTTAGCGGCTGAGGAAACTAGGATGGCGGAGGATCGGGCCGCTTTAGATGCCCAGGCGCAAAGGATTCAAGCTGAGAATCATCGGCTTTTGATGGATCAGAACGCTTTAAATCAAGTATCCAGAAGGAAACATCAATATCGCTTGCCGGCGGATTACAATGCAATGAATCTCTTTGGAACGCCAGGTGTAGGAACTAGTAACCCGCCGGTAGTAAACCAGAATACCGATCCAAGGACCGGGGTGCCGGATCAACCTTAGGTCGGTATACCACACCGCCACTGGGTCACTTTTCTACCCTGTTGGACAATATGATAGCAGCAACATCCCGGTTGGCTGCTATTCCGATTGAAGGTGAATCACCGACAGGGGTTGAGACATGACAGGCCAGGATCTTCTTCAAACAGCTTTGACACAGCAGCAAGCTTACTCGTATGGCCGAGATAGGGTTCACTCAACTCCACGACCGAGTAAAAGCTATAGCAGGCACATAGATGAACCGGAGGTGTCTAGCAGTGCACAACACCGCATTGTCCCTCAAGGGCCTAATCCGGTGCATGGTGATATCAACGCTTAGGACGTGGTGGATAATGGCAGAGCATGAAGGGAGGCCGCTTTAGCAGCACAACATACGGGGTGATACCAACCCGCCCTGGTTCAGCCAGCAGCGTCAGTAGACTGAGGCGTCAGAGTTGCTTTCAGCTCGTGGGGAGTGTCGTGCCTTATTCCGGTTCTCCGTAATGTGCGATTGCCTAAGGACTTCAAGGGGCCACGTAAGGTGCCGAATTACACCGCTGAGCAGCCACCCGAGGCGTGCGTAGAAAGTTATGAGATGGCGATGGAGATGCTGGACGTTGATGAAGCGGCTTGTGCAAAGTACTTCACGATGATGTTGGAGGGAACAACCCACACTTGGTTGAAAAACTTACCACCTAACTCCATCGAGTCATGGGACCAATTGAAGGCCTGGTTTATAGCCAATTTCAAGGACACATGTAAGCAGCCTATGTCCATTGTGGATCTCGATGCCTATGTGCAAGGGGAGAACGAGTCAACAACTCATTGGTGCACCAGGTTTCAGAAGTCTTGCATTCGTCGGACCGTATTAATGCTGGCTCGGCAATCATCACCTTGGAGCATAATTGCCGGTTTAAGTCACTGAATATGAAGTTGGGACGGCTCAAGCGTCACTGCAATGACATGGGCACCCTTATGGCTGCCTTGGTCAAGTATGTCGATTCTTATAATACCAAGGATCCTGATTCTGATGAGGAGAAACCGGAGAAGGGAAAGAAGAACGGCGGTGCAAAGGGACAGCAGCACAACCAAGGAGGCCATGGGAATAATGGTAAGCGTAAAGTGGATTCAGATTTTGTGGCTAACGCTAATGTGCAGCGTCGTAAGGGTAAACCGCCCCAGCGCGGTGGCGGAATGAATCTGGAGCGTTTGTTGAATCAGCCCTGCCCAAAACATGGGACCAAGGAGGTTCCTGCAAGGCATCTCTGGAAAGATTGTCACATTATGAAGGAGTTCAAAAACTCTGATCTTTTCGGGTATGATCAGGGTCCATTAGGCGGTTCAGGTCCAGGTTTTCATGGTGGCGGCGGTTCAAGCTCTGGATTTCAGAATAATCAGGGCAACCAGAACAACCAAGGTGGTAATAACTAGCAGAGTAATCAAGGAAATCAGCAGCAGTCAGGTTACCAGAGTCACCCAAAGCAGTTGAATGGTGGGCAGTATCATGTGTTCACCACTAGTTTGTGCAAGCGTGATCAGAAGCTTCACAAGAGGGCCGTTAATGCTGTTGAACCGGCAGTACCACGTTACCTGCGGTGGTCCGAGCAACATATTGTATGGAGCAGAGAGGATCATCCGCCCCGGGTTGACAATCCGGGTCACCTGGCTTTGGTGGTGGCACCTCAGGTGGGAGGTTATAAGTTAACCAAGGTACTCATGGATGGAAGAAGCAGCATCAACATTCTGTATTATGAGACCTTCCGTCGCATGGGGTTGACATACAAGAGTCTTAAACTATCCAACACTATTTTCCATGGTGTGGTACCAGGTAAATCGGCATATCCTGTTGGTAAGATCGCTTTGGAAGTTGTGTTTGGTGATGAACATGATTCCCGGTCTGAGACATTGACCTTTGAAGTGGTGAGGATCCAGAGCCCGTACCACACACTGTTTGGGCGACCGGCTTATGCAAAGTTCATGGCAAGGCCTTGTTATATTTACTTGCAGCTCAAGATGTCGGGTCATAAAGGGACCATTATGGTTCACGGAAGTCGTAAAATCGCTTTGGATTGCGAAGAAGGTGATGCGGCCTATGCTGAATCGGTTTGTGCTACAGAGGAGCTGAAGTTTTATAAGGAAAACATTGATCCGACAGACATGACCCCTCTGAAGAAGCCCACCACTGAGCATGACCCAACCCTGCATTTCAAACCGGCTTATGAGACTAAGCTTGTTGATTTTGTTCCTGGCGATTCATCCAAGCAGTTCAGCATCAGCACAAATCTGGATCCGAAATAGGAAAGCGCGCTCATCGAGTTCATCCGTGAGAACCGGGACATTTTTGCATGCAAGCAAGGTGTACCGAGGGAACTCGCTGAGCACACTCTCAATATTGATCCCAAGTTTAAACCGGTCAAGCAATTTCTTCGTCGCTTTAACGAGGAAAGACGCAAGGCAATTGGTGAAGAGGTAGCCCGGCTGTTGGCTGCTGGGTTTATCGTTGAAGTGTTTCACCCTGAGTGGTTGGCTAATCTGGTGCTTGTTCTTAAGAAAAACGTCACTTGGCGCTTGTGTGTGGATTACACAGATTTGAACATAGCTTGTCCGACCGATCCTTTTGCTCTCCCGCGTATTGATTAGATCATTGATACGACGGCGGGTTGTGAGCTTTTGAGTTTTTTGGATGCTTATTCAGGCTAAGATCAAAATGGCAGTTAAGGACCAGGAGAAGACCGCCTTCATCACTCCCTTTGGAGCCTTCTGCTATGTTTCTATGCCCTTTGGACTCAAGAGTGCCCAGGCAACTTATCAGCGTTGTGTGCAGAATTGTCTTCATACTCAGATTGGGCGCAATGTTCATGCCTATGTTGATGACATTGTGGTAAAATCCAGGAAAAAGGAGACACTGATAGATGATCTCAAGGAGACCTTTGACAATCTGCGGGTTTACAAGATGATGCTCAATCCGGACAAGTGTGTCTTTGGTGTTCTGGCAGGCAAGCTTGTAGGCTTTCTGGTGCCCAACAGAGGCATTGAGGCTAATCCGGAGAAGATCAAAGCGATTACATCTTTGGCTAAACTGGCGTGCATCAATGATGTTCAGCGTCTAGCAGGGCGGATTGCAGCCCTAAGCCGGTTTATCGGCCATTTGGGAGAGAAGGCGATCCCTCTATATCAGATGTTGAAGAAAATAGACACCTTTGTCTAGAGTGATGCGGCTAATGCGGCGTTTGAAGACTTGAAGCGGTAGTTGGCTGAACCGCCGGTCCTTGCTACTCCGGTTGACAGGGAGCCCTTGCTGTTGTATGTGGCTGCTAATGCACGTGCTATCAGTGTGGCAATTGTGGTGGAGCGCAAGGAGGCTGGTAAGGAGTACCTGGTTCAAAGGCCGGTTTACTATATCAGTGAGGTGCTTATCGAGTCAAAGCAGCGATATCCGCATTGGCAGAAGCTCGTATATGGGGTTTCATGGCAAGTCGGAAGCCCAAACAATATTTCCAAGGCCATCCCATTACGGTTGTCAGTTCAGCTCTGTTGGGTGATATAATTCAGAACAGGGAAGCAATTGGCCGGGTTGCTAAATGGGCAATTGAACTTGGTCCACATGGTCTGAAGTATGTGCCCCGAACAGCCATAAAATCTCAAGCACTTGTGGACTTCATTAATGACTGGACCGAGTTACAAGCGCCAGAGTACAAACCGGATAATACATACTGGACTATTCACTTTGATGGATCTAGGCAATTGGAGGGCTCGGGGGCTGGAGTTGTTCTTACTTCCCCTCGAGGTGATAAGATTCGTTATGTCCTCCGTTTAATGTTCCCTTGTACTAACAATGCAGCTGAGTACGAGGCTCTGCTCCATGGGCTCCGCGTGGCCAAGGAGATGAACTTAAGCTGGGTACGATGCTTTGGAGACTCTGATCTGGTGGCTCAGCAAGTTTCTGGCATTTGGGATTCTAAGGATCCACTCATGGCTGCTTATAGATGTGAGATAGATATTGTGGCGGGTTACTTCAAAGGGTATCAGGTTTAGCATATTGATCGGCGCAAAAACGAAGCAGCAAATGCTTTAAGCCGGCTTGGATCTCAGCGTAAACCGGTACCTCCCAATACCTTTTTGGATATTTTGCATAACCCGTCTGTTAAGTTGCCTACAGAGGAGGATTTGGCTGTTCCTGATCCGGAGGCTCAATTGGTGGCTGCTTTACACGTTGTGCTGGATTGGACGGTTCCATATTTGGCGTATATGAACCGGGGCGAGTTACCAGATGATGAAGTCTTGGCTCTGCAGATAGTCCGTCGGTCCAAGTCCATGGTTATTCATAATGGCGACTTACACCGCTGCAACATTTCAGGCGTATTTCAGCGTTGTGTTTCTCCGGAAGAAGGCCAAGAGATCCTACAGGAAATTCATGAAGGGGATTGTGGTCATCGCGCTGGTTCAAAGTCATTGGTTGCAAAAGCTTTTCGTCATGGATTCTACTGGTTGACAGCTCATGCTGATGCGAAAGATCTGGTCAAGCGATGTGAAGCTTGTCAAAAGTTTTCACACAGAGCTCATGTTCCGGCTCAAGAATTAAGGATGATTCCAATCACTTGGCCGTTTGCCACTTGGGGGCTTGACATGGTGGGACCCTTTAAACGCTCCAAGGATACGAAGACCCACCTGCTGGTGGCGGTTGACAAGTTTACCAAGTGGGTTGAAGCGGAGCCTGTCAGCAAGTGTGATGCGGCTATGGCGGTTCAATTTCTCAAAAAGATTATCTTCCGCTTTGGTTTCACACACAACATCATCACGGATAATGGCACAAACCTCTCTAAAGGTGAGATGGAAGATTTTTGTCAGAGAGAACACATCTGGCTTGATTTAGCATCCATGGCACACCCCCAGACCAATGGTCAAGCAGAGAGAGCTAATCAAGAAATCTTGAAGGGTATTAAACCACGGCTTATGGTCCCTCTAAAGCGGACGCCGGGCTGTTGGGTGGAAGAATTACCTTCTGTGTTATGAAGCATCAACACCACCCCCAACAGATCGACGGGTTATACGCCTTTCTTCATGGTGTACGGGGCAGAGGCGGTCCTCCCAAGTGATATTCGTCATGATTCGCCCCGGGTTGCTAATTATGTTGAAGCAGACAATGAGCAGGCATGCCCGGAGGCGTGGGATCTGTTAGATGAAAAACGCGATATGGCTTTAGCCCGTTCGGCGGTTTATCATCAAGACCTGCGGCGTTATCATAGCCGCCGGGTTAGGACAAGAACCTTTCAAGAAGATGATTTGGTGCTCCGGCTCATCCAGGATCAGACCGACATGCACAAGTTATCCCCACCTTGGGAAGGACCCTTTGTGGTCAGCAAAAATCTACGCAACGGATCATATTACCTCATTGACGTTTGAGACAACTCACGCACTTCTGAGGAGGAGACCCGGCAGCCATGGAACATAGCTCTCCTACGGCCTTACTACACTTGAGCCATAGGCTTTTCTTATGTACATATTTCGACAATGTATATATTATGATCAATAAAATAAATCAGCATCCTTGCTATAAGTAGGGCCTCTGTTGTTTTTTCTCAAATATACTTTGAGTTACATGGGGGCTTCAGCTGACAAAGCGGAGTACTACCTGTTCAATCAGCTATCATGCCACAATACAGCTTGGGAGCTTCACACCCAAGGGGCCAAAGAGAGTCTGGATGCTTTGCACAACTCAAACATAGGCACCTAATGAGCATAGCTCATCACGTTACTTGGGGGATCTTTGTGTAAAGTAACAAAGAGTTTGAAAGGACCCTTGTAGCTGGGTATCGACCCACGGCTTGGAAGCCTGGTGTATTCACCTAAAAACCCGGGTTAACCTGCCTTCATCAAGTGAGCCACTCCTATCCAGGTAATCCTGGCATGACCCTCCGAACGTTTGATAGCTACTCTCATTGAGACCCTGAACTTGTCAAAGTTAAAACGGTGATTGGTTAGTTGGAGGCCCATCTTAAAAGGCTTTGTCAAATGGTTTAACTCAGTGGCCTGGCAGCCCATGAAAAGCCTCGAATTTGGGCCTGGTAGCCCTCGAAAAGCCTCGACTACACGGTTTTATTTGCGTTTGTCATTATTTTTCTTTTGATGACTTCTATGTTAACCTGGTATTTTTGCTCTGGTATGGCTTTTCAGCCATCATATTAACTCGGTGTTTGTTAAACCGGCTTGGATCTCAACTAAAGGTTGACGAACCTTATTATTAAATTGGACTTTATTAAACTGGTCTGGCTTTGACTACTTGTCACCAGTTTTGATCATCTGGTGTTCATCGTAACCCGGCATGACTTCTTATACACCATCAGTACAAGGTGAAGTTGTACAAAAATTCAAGATTTGGGTCTTCACCATTACTACAATCGAAGTTGGTAAACCAACTTACGTGATATCACATCACAGGTATGAGTTATTTCATATTTCTGAAAGTTTGATTATCAATCAGGCTTTGTCTTGGGCATTATGACCCGTCCGGCGGTAAACCGCCAGGACAATTCTTTTTTATGCAGACATAGGGATTGCATCTTATGATATATGAGCCAACATTGAAATTTTCATGACGGATCACATAAAGTATTTCCCACTGCACGATGGCAGCAGATCAAAGTATTTTTGCTACCCTATTACAAGGCACCTAAACGGCCCAAAATATGGAATTGTCTTAAACCAGATAGTTTGGGCAATATCAACCAGATTGTCGGATCAAGCATCATCGCCATGTTGATGTGAAGTAGATGGGTCATCTGGCATTGGATCAACCTCCTCATCCCCATCCAGTGGTTGGAAGTCAGCTGTGGTCCAGTCAATCCGGGTTAAGGCCTGAAAGACAGCCTCTTCACTTATAAGATCAGTCGGATCAATGTCAGGGGCATAAGTGTGCTTACGGGTTGGCGGAATAAGATTTTGCACTTCCGGAATGACAACCTCAACCCGTTTGTTGTCAGCATCATAGAAGGACCGGTGAACCGTCAAGTTTGCTTCTTCTACCAACTGACTCGCCAGAGGACGCATCTCCCTTGTCACACGTTTGAGGGCATCGTTATCAAACACTGCCCCATTTTCTTGTTCACTGGGAAAGCCCTTGGCAATATCAACCAGATTAAGGTCAGCTATCCATGCCTTGGCTTGGGTGAGTGCTAACAAAGCGCCAGCCCTGGCGGTGGATTGCTTCACCTCTTCTATCTGAGCTGGCGTCATAGATAACCTAGCTAGAGTGTCCTTGATCAGTGCCGGGGCCAAATTGTCATAAGAAGTTGCGCAGATAACCCGTTGGGCGCCGGTATATAGCTGTTCAATTAGCGTATAGGCGGCCTTGATCTTCCTCCGCATATTAGAGCCCAGATGAGCAATACGGCTACCTACAACGGCTTAAGGATTTCACGTTAAACCGGAAAAATTTCTAAATAGAATATTCATAAAACATTGGCAAACAGTACTTACCGAATATTGCAGAAGTGATGGCATTGACTTGGCGCTTTAATCCAGTAAGCTCTTCCGTCACCGGTTTAAGAGCCGATTCAGCGTCTTCCGCCCACTTCAGCAATCCAGCCTTTTCAGTATCCCAGTTGGCCCGCTCAGACTTGAACCACTCTTTGATCTACTCCATGGTGGTTAAGGCAGTTTTCAATTCATCCCTGGCCTTGGTGGTTTCTGCTTGTTGGGATTTCAAATTTTCTTGAAGATCAGCAATCTGAGAGACTTGTTGATTTATCTCACTCTGCAACAGTAAGAAGAGCATGTTAATACCTTTTTGAAAGTCCCAAGCATATAACCAGTTATACACTTGGCACTTGGGGGCTAATGTGGATCATTTTTTTCTACTGATTATTGAAGTCCCACGGATTAATACAAGTTTTAATCATGGCACTTGGGGGCTAATGTGTGTTTGATCAAAAATACACAAGGAAAATCAACAAAGTATAGTATGGAATGTACAAGGTCCCGGTTTGACTTTCTAAAGGCAAACCGGCCCTTGGGGGCTACAATGCAATGAAGGTACAGAGTAAAGGATCAAACGGTTTACCTCATAGCGCTCCTTCATCAAATTTACCAAACCGGCTTCATAGTCTCGGCTGGTGAAAAGACGGTTTAAGAAGCCGGAATGAAGGTCCTGAGCAGATAAATCAGCATAGTCTGACAAGTCGGTTTTGCTTTTCCCCTTGTTCATAAAAGCAAATTCATCCTTGGCGGTATGCTTGGATAAAGCAACTGGATTGCCTGGGGTGGTATATGCCATGCCAGTAATAACAACGTCATCATCCTTGGCAGGACTTGATGGATTGACATTCTCCTTAGCAGGGCTTGGCGCTTTGGCAGCAGGGCTCGGCGGTTTGGTAACAGGGCTTGGCGGATCAATAGTTGGACTTGGAGGGGTGGCATCAGGAGTTGATGTATCAACCTGTGTCTCCGGTTCAGCTTCTGGCGGATTAGCATCAGCGCCTGGATTTTGCAGAGCAGAGTGGTCTGTGGCAATCTCAGAATTTTCGCCCTCATTTTCTGGGGTCTTCTTAGGATCAACATTGTCAGTATGGCCGCTGGTCTTGGCTTTTTTACTCAATCGGGCCTTGGCGCTACAACATCCAAAGTTAGAATATGATAAACCGACGCATGAAGAAACAACTTGAGAATGTGTACTTACCCAACGACAATCTTGAGGGGAGGCAACTGAGTGGTTGATGAACCGCCAAACGAGTTGGAAGATGCCTCATAATTCAGATCAGACGGATTGAGTGGGCATCGGAAGAAACCCTTCAAAGGATAAAAATTTTCAGGAGAACAAATCACCTCTGGACGACGTTTCCGGGTTGGTGTATCTGGGAAACCGTACGAGGTGATTTGCTGGACACTATGCCGGGTTGTGCAACATTCTGCAGCTTGCTGTGTCTTCAAAGAAAATTTTGGATCCAAATGAGCAAGGGGGTGAGATTGTTTTACTTTCCAAACTGTGCGGCGGGAACAATCATTGTCAATAAGATGTACGAATAAGGAACCAAGAAAGTCAAGTTCTACCTCTGCGTCTGATTCCTCATCTTCTGGCGGATCAGAAGACTCGTCGGTTTTCTTCTTGGAAACCTTCTTGGTAACCTTGGTCTTTGCACGAGCCCTGGCCGGTTTAGTCCGCTTCCAGAAGGAGCTGTTGGCCTGTAACATTAAGGCAAGGAAATGTTAGCACATAGTTAAAGCGGAGGCGAATCAGTAAATATTAAGATAAATTTTACCACTGGTGAAGGTTTGGAGACGCAAAAAAGGTGCCAACCAGGTTTGACTGCATGCAGAGATTGTTTCATCGAGCATCTTCTTTGTAGATTCAGTAACTTCAAGGTCCGTCATTACTACTTCATGATATCGTTGAGGGTCTTCGACGTTGCCAGTATACTCATGCATCAATCCGGGGTGGCGGCTTAAAGGCAACATACCCCAAGATACCCAGCAGCAGACAAGGTCAATGCCAGTCAAACCGTTGGCCATGAGAGCCTGGAGCTTGGCGATTTGAAGTGACAAGTTTTTCCGTTCCGCGGCGGACAAGCGTGAAGGTAATGGGTGACTGTTGCTAAGCCATTGAGGGCGGTAACCGGACAAGGGATTTTCTCCATCAGGGGCAGTGTTCCGGAAATAAAACCAAGTTTGGTTCCAATCTTTAGGATGACTATGGTATTTTGCATGAGGGAAATCAACTTCTTTCCTTCTTTGAATTGAAACGCCACCAAGTTCTGTGTTGGGACCATCAGAGAACTCCATATGGCGGTTCAAATGGAAAAAATCCCAGAACAACTCCACAGATGGTTCTTCCTGAAGGTAGACTTCGCAGAATACTTGAAAGTTGCAGATATTGGACACGGAGTTCAGTCCAATATCTTGTGGATGGAGTTGGAAGCTTGCAAGGACATCCCGGAAATTTTTTGATCCGGGTGGACTGAATCCCGGTCTAAGTGTTGCATAAATACAATCACTTCTCCATCTTGAGGTTCAGGAGGGCATTCAGAATCCGGAACACGCCAATGAAGGACCCTTTTGGAGGCTAAAGCGCCAGTTATGACATATCCATTGATTTGTGTCTCAGTGATCTTGGACGGAACCCAATTACAGGCAGAGAATTGTTTGGCCATTCCGGAAGAAAAACTATGAAAGGAAAAGTAAAGGCCGGTTTACAATTAATGGTTTACGCATATTATTCAGTGTTAAACCGGCAAATTGCCATTCAATTTCAGTGGCCGGTTTAAGTGAGGACTAATGGTGTATGGTGGATTGACTATCAAAAGTTAAACCGCCCTTAGGCAGAAGGGACGGAGCTGAAAAATCTGCTAAGTGTTGCAAAAACAAGTTTCACAATATGACAGTGCAATTTCAGATCTACCATGGATAACTGAAGAAAATGGTTCTGAGCCCTACAATGGCGCTAAAGAGGAACGGAGACGAGCCAGACGGAGTTTATTCAAGAACAGTAAGGTACTACAATACGGTGAGCTAACGAAATAAGATCTAGCTGCAGTTCCAAACTATCAGGCACATCTATATACCCCCGGTAAAAGCACTAAAGAGGAGGAACACAGACGAACTGATGAACAACGGCGGACATGGATAAACCCGAAAACCTTAATGAAGATCTAGGGTTAATGGGACATGACTTACCAGAGCCACTCGGCGGCAGAGGAGCGCGGCAGGGTCTCTGGAACAAACAGGTTGATGCAGCGGCCTTGGTCGATGCAGATCCGAAGAGCGGCGGCGGCGGCGGCGTGGAGGTCCTTCGGGTCGCGAGGAGGAAGACGAGAAGAAAGAGGATAAAGAGGAAAAGTCCCGTCGGGCTTATTTATAATAAGGCAGAGGATAAATGACAGACGCGAGAATCGAGGAGCCCAAAGCGGCAACTGGCGCAGCTGTCGCCTCGATTTCCGGATGACATTAAATGAAGGGAATCTATTTATTCATTTTTTACGGAGATGGCGTCATGATGATCCGTTGCTGTGTCCAGAGGATGACGTCATGGCGGTTTAACAAGATTTATAAAGGGAAGACATCATGGCGGTTTATGAGAAATGAAGGAAGATGTTTACAGGATTTTTCTAAGTGTTGAATAGTAACATGAACAAGTTCAAATCAATCTGGGGCCTAATGTTGCGGATATAACTACTGAGTGTAAACCGCCCAGGAGGGGTCGGTTCACCCTCAACTATACTGAAGCCCACGAAGACTCAGAAGATGGCGCTTTACTATGAAACTTAGAGGCCCAGAGCCCAAAGGCGGATTAGGGCCCATAGTGGTAAACCGCCATAGTCATGTAACTTGTGTTGTAAGATAAGGAAAGGAGAGACCGAGCCGAACACTTGTATTAGTCGGCCTCGGGACTCTATAAACCGGCTGGGCTTCAACCCGTGTATATAAGGGGACGACCCGACGGTGGTTCAGGGACAAGAAAGACAACTCGATAGCCAGGCATAGCTTGTTTAGCTCCCTAGTTAGCGAGACCCCAATAATCCCATCACAACTAGACGTAGGCCTTTACCTTCATCGAAGGGGCCGAACTAGTATAAAATCCCCCGTGTCCTTTGTCCGGTTTAACCCCTTTAAGCTAACCCGTCACGATGTCTCCACGACTAAGTCCTTGAACGAGGACATCTGACGTGATATTTCCACGACAGTATCGTTTATGAGGAAAGATTCTTGCAGGAATTCTTTGTGCTCCAATGTAGATGTAAGTACCTGTTGTATATCACTATATTTTTACATAAGCATGTATTTTGTTAATCGGCGTGAATCCAACCTTTATCTGATCTAAATTTAGTTGTACCAAATGTATGATTAAAGGCCAC
The DNA here is from genome assembly GCF_018294505.1 of Triticum aestivum. Classification (NCBI taxonomy): domain Eukaryota; kingdom Viridiplantae; phylum Streptophyta; class Magnoliopsida; order Poales; family Poaceae; genus Triticum; species Triticum aestivum. Next base: position 562,666,305 of record NC_057810.1, on the reverse strand, counting down.
AATGTTGATTTTTGTAAGGAAAACTGCTTGGTAGTTTTGCATCCTGAGCTGCATGAGTGTACTATCTCATATCAGTTGGTTTTTTCAATGTTTTTTTACTGTGTTGTCCCGTCGTATCCCTAGCTCTTACATACTCCCTCCGTCCGGATTATATGTCGCAGAAATGGATAAAACTAGATGTATCTAGAACTGAAATACGCCTAGACCCATCCATTTATTTTCGGATGGACGGAATACATGTCAATATGTCATGCCTTTCTATTCTTCAGTACCTATTCCATCTCTGTTGTAGCATGTTTTATAACGGAATCACCATTCTTCTATATAAGGCATGCAAGGGGAAGACGGCTATGTTAGAATCTGAAGGGTTACAAACCAGGTCTTTGCAAAAGATCCAAACGCCAGGAAATAATAAACCAACTCCATTTTTCATAGATATTGCTCCAGCACAGAGAAACACAACTCCCACTGATAATAAGCAGATTCTAGTGGACAAAGAACTAGTCTGCTCCAGTCCAGCAGAAGAATGTCAACTCCATTCTAAGAAGCGTGTGCGTATCCTGGCATCATGAAATTTTATAGCATTCTGATCATATTTTCTACATGTTTCTTACCCATCTCTCTTTTAGAAAATAAGGTTAAACGATAGAAGACTTCCTCCATTGGGATCATATTCGAGGAAAATATCTTGTGGGAATTCTCTGTGCTCCAATGCTGATGTAAGTACCTGTTGTATATCACTATATTTTTACATCAGCATGTATTTTGTTAATCGGCGTGAATCTAACCTTTATCTGATCTAAAATTAGTTCTAGCAAAATGTTAAAGGTGCCAATGTTGATTTTTGTAAGGAAAACTGCATGGTAGTTTTGCATACTGAGCTGCATGAATGTACTATCTCATATCACACACATTACTGAATTCTAGTGCTTCTCTGGTTACCCATTCATTTATTGTGTCAATGTTGCTTTCATAATACCTTACCTGGTTGATGATAGCTGTGCCATATTGTGTTAATTTGGTGTAGGCTAGTTTCCCAAACGTTCGTTGTGTCAATGTTGCTTTCCTATTATCTGACTTGGCCAATGATAGCAATGCTAGTGTGTTAATTTTGTGCAGGCTGCTGAAGATAAGAAGACAAACTCTGAAAATAGCAAGGCAACCCCATTGTTTCTTTCCAGTAAATCTAGGCCATGTAATATGGCAATAACTCATGATTAATCTGTTTGGTTCCCGTCCTAATTTATGTTATGATGAAGTGGTCGAGACACTCTCCACTATCAATAATACAAGCCTGCCAAAATCACCATCTGAATCTGTTCAGTATCCTCTATCTCGAATGCAACAGAATAAATGTATGTTTGCGAACCAATTAATGGCTGAAGCAATGATGGAAATGGTGGATGAATCAGAGGTGCAGAGTCGTGCGACACAACAACTGATCAATGTTTTCAGAGATAGTGTAGCAAAGCAGCAAGAACTTGTCCACATGCTTATGGGCGTCATCTGTGCTGAGGTTGCAGATTGTGACGTTGTAGATGGTTGGGTTCTGCTCATTTATTTGCACTGGCATCAATCTTTGATTGACTAGTGGATGTAATTTCCTGTAATATATGCTCGATGTGCAACGTTATTCCCTGTATGTCGTACCTTTGCTGGATCGATTTTGGTCTTGTGCATAATTGCTCGTCGTGATGGGCTCAAATTATCTAATTTCGCCTAAAGACATGTACGAACTTTAGTGGACCCATTAAGTTAATGGGCCGTTACTAGGCCGAAAGTTAATGGTCGGCCCTCTTACCTCCTGGGTCATTAACATGCCGACATCGAAGCGGGCAACAGGTGGGCCCAATTTATTTCACGGGCCATTAATAGGCTATTACTAAGTTGGGGCTACATATGGCCCAACTATACTGTAGGCCTTTAGTAGGCCGAAAGAGACAATAGGCTTGTACTGGACCATGAAGAGCATGGGCCACTAAGAGGCCGAAACTCAGGTCGTATTGTAAATGGCCAACTGTGTTGTGGGCCTTTAGCAGGCCGAAAGAGAAACCGGGCTGGTATTGGACCATGAAGGGCATGGGCCGTTAAAAGTCCAAAACTAAGGTCCGACTACAAATGGCCCAACTCATTTATGGTCCGTTAAAAGGCCGAAAGGCACACAGGGCCGGGAATTGGCACAACACTTAAATGGGTCGCCAAAAGGCCAAAACTAAGGTCCGTCTACAAATGGCCCAACTGATTTATGGGCCGTCAATAGGCTGAAAGTGACACCGGGCCGGAAATTGGCCCAACACTTAAATGGGCCGCTAAAAGGCCGAAACTCAGGTCTGACTACAAATGGCCCATCAGATTTATGGGCCGTCAACAGGCTGAATGACACACCGGGCCGGAAATTAGCCCAATATTTAAATGGGTCGCTAAAAGGCCGAAAGATGTACATCCTGAAAATTGGCCCGTCCATTGAATGGGCTGTTAACAGGCCGAAATATCATCAGGACGATATTGAGCCCAAATATATAGCGGGCTGTTAACGGGCTCAAACTGACGATGGGCTGCAATGGTGTCAAATCTTTAACGAGCCGTTGATGGGCTGAATTGGCACATCTCGTATGGTTTGTTGGCTTAAATGGACTTGACACAAGTAGGCCTTATATGGGCCGGCCTGCTAATTTTTAGTGGGCCGACCTTTTTCACCAGAATGGGCCACTGTTGGGCCGTGCCACGTGTCGACCTATCATAGGCGCCTCATGTCCAATGAGTGGATGACATCTGTCCCAACGTGAGGCAACACGTGTTTCCTGCGGCCAATGATGATTTTACATGTGGAAAATTCCCATTGGTCCGGGCTGTTAACGAGTTATCGGATCCAAAACCGGACCCGATAGCTTAACGGTGTTCCGTTACGGTGGATGACACGTGTTGGTCACCCTTAACGAGAGCACTTCTGTGATGCGCGATTTATCGTCATGGAAGTGGACACTTCCGTGATGATAATTTTGGTTATGTCATGGAACACTTCTACGACAGCACAAGTATGACTATCTTGATTCTGTCATAAAATTGTCATGGATGTACATGCATGACAAAAAACGCGACCTACTGTGACAAACACGTATCATCACGGAAGTGTATTTTTTTGTAGTGTTAATGCCCCTTCGTTCTTACCGAAGGATGAATGCTATGATAATTGCTATGATCTCGTTGATTCACTTGAAATATCCCTTTTTGATGAACTTGATGCTTGTTATGCTTGTGGCCAAGATGCCAATATGAATTACGCTATTGGAGATGAACTTGCTATTGTTCCTTATGTTAAACATGAAATTGTTGCTATTGCACTCACACAAGATGGTCCTATTATCTTTTTGAATTCTCCAAACTACACTATATCGGAGAAGTTTGCACTTGTTAATGATTATATTGATGGGTTGCCTTTTACCGTTGCACATGATAATTTTGATGAATGTAATATGCATGCTCTTGATGCTCCTACTTGCAATTATTATGACAGAGGAACTACATCTCCACCTCTCTATGTTTCCAACACGGTAAAATTGCAAGAAACTACTTATGCTATGTATTGGCCTTTACTTGATGTGCATGAATTGTTCTTGTATGACATGCCGATGCATAGGAAGAGAGTTAGACTTCGTCATTGCTTGATATATGTTGCTTTGTGCTCACTACTAAATGCCAAATCATTGTTAATTAAAATTGGCTTTGATATACCTTGGGATCCGAGTGGATTCGTTACTTGAGCACTTTATGCCTAGCTTAATGGCTTTAAAGAAAGCGCTGCCAGGGAGACAACCCGGAAGTTTTGGAGAGTCATTTATTTCTGTTGAGTGCTTTTATAAAGTTTAAAAAAAATAGAGGGGAACACAAAACTTTTCAAAAAGGAAAGTGAAAGTGAGAGAGACAAGCATTGTTAAGTGGGGGAGCTCATTGAACTTTGTTCATGCTCACGGAAACTTTGTGAATCTTAATTACAGAAACTTTTCAACAAAAATAATTATCCCCTTGTACAACTCCATTGTATTATAAAAATAATGTGCCAAGATTTGCCTTTAGGATGATTGGATTGCTTGTTGGTCTGTGCGGTGCAAAACAGAAACTTTGGCTGTAGTGCACGATTATACATTTTTTTACTGGAACGTCAAATGGTTCTGAAGTTTTTTGCACTGCCTTTCTATACAAAATGTTTATTTTTCCTAATTTTCTCAGAATTTTTAGAGTTACAGAAGTATGGTGGATGTTCAAATCTTTACAGACTGTCCTATTTTCACAGATTGTTGTTATAGCTTCATTATTTGCGTACATTTGAATTCTTGTTGAAGCCACCTTGACTTGGTGCCATAGAATTGTGATAGAATAGAGTGGGTAATGTTTGTTTATAATTATAAAATAATGTTGCAGCAGTACATGATGGGATTTCATTGACATTTTCACTAACCCCGCCACTAAAAGTTCGTTTAAGTTTTGTGTGGATGAAGTGTTCGAAGATCGAGGACGTCTTGATATGAGGAGAAGGATGAGAGGCAAGACCTCAAGCTTGGGGATGCCCAAGGAACCCCAAGTAAATATTCAAGGAGACTCAAGCGTCTAAGCTTGGGGATGCCCCGGAAGGCATCCCATCTTTCTTCAACAAGTATCGGTATGTTTTCGGATTCATTTCATTCATGTGATATGTGCAAATCTTGGAGCGACTTTTGTGTTCATTTTTCACTTTGCTTTTATGCACCATGATGGTATGAGATAGTCCATGGTTGATTCATAGAATGCTCATTGCACTTCACTTATATCTTTTGAGTATGGCTTTATAGAATGCTTCATGTGCTTCCACTACAAAATAATACACTTCCGTGATGATACATGTTTGTCACAGTAGGTCACGTTTTTTGTCATGCATATACATCCATGACGATTTTATGACAAAATCAAGATAGTCATACCTGTGCTGTCGTAGAAGTGTTCCATGACATTACCAAAATTATCATCACGGAAGTGTCCACTTCCATGACGACAAATCACGCGTCATAGAAGTGCTTTCGTCAAGGGTGACCGACACGTGGCATCCACCGTAACGGAACGCCGTTAAGCTATCGCATCGGGTTTTGGATCCGATAACCTGTTAAAAGCCACGACCAATGGGAAATTTCCACGTGTAAAATTCTTATTGGCCGGACGAAACACGTGTCACGGCCCACAACTGGCCCATTTAGCTTACAAAGCCGGCCCGTTTGACTTAGTCAAAAGTTAATGGGCTGGCCCATGAAAAGACTGTTAATGGTTTCTTCGCAAATAGCCCATTTTACGGCCCGTTAACTCACGGCCCGTTAGGCCCTAAAGGAAATCGGCCCAACAACGTCATGTGGGTCGTCGAATATAACACCAGCCCATTTCACTTTCGGCCCATGTATGGCCCACGACGTCTTTCGGCCCATATGAGGCCTTCGTATCTTTCGTCCCTTTACAGGCCCACGGTGACTCTAGCCCATAATGAACAGTAATTTTCTTTGTACCCATTAAAGGCCCGTGATTTACATGGGCCGTTTCTAGCCCGTGTTAGCTTTCGGCCTATTGACGGCCCATACGTTCTTGGGCTCCTTTTCGGCCCTTGATTACTTCCGGCCTGTTACTGGCCTGTTCCCCTAATGGGCCAAATTCGGCCCATGGCAAGAGTCGGCCCATTACTGGCCTGTTACCCTAATGGGCCAAATTCGGCCCATGGCAAGAATCGGCCCGTTTCTGACCTGTTAACCCGTTGCGCCGTTTCTAGCCCGTCCTATATTCTGGCCCATTAACGACCCGTTATGCCTGTGACAGAATTAAGCCTTTGATGTCCTACGGCCTATTAACGGCCTGTTACCGTGCTGGGCCGATACCAATTACGCCCGTTTACGGCCCATGTAGACCCATTTATCCAATGGCCCAAGGCCCACCAATTCTACGACCCTGTTGGAGGCCCATTTATCGATGTCCCGTAGGAGACCCATGGATCCTACAGCCCGTAGGAGACCCATGGATCCTACGGTCCGTAGGAGACCCATGGATCCTATGGCCCGTATATGGCCCATGGTTATTGCGGCAAGACTAGGAAATAAATAAGGCCGAAACTAACGCTAGGCTATTAAGGCAATTGCAGAGATTACATCCACTCGGCATCAAAGATCGCCACCAGTGCAAATATAGGGAACACCCTACACTATACAAAAATGGCTTGCTGTTTTCTTCAACCGGTAACTGCACGTTAAGAAAAAAATTTGTATCGCACCAAAAAAAATTACAACTTATAACAAATGGAAGGTTGGCATAAAACTGAACAGTCTAGCAGATAAATGCACCACCAGAAGTTCAGAAGCTCAGTTCATTTGACCTGACTGTTACATTTTCATGTTGTATTGTCCGATGGAGCACCATAACCCTTGCCTTCATTTCCCCTAGGCTCCTGAACAACATAGAAAATGTCTGATAGTCTGATTTCAAAACCATGCATATCTTGACGACATTGAACAATGTCTCTGCTTGTTTCACAAAGGGTCTCTGTTAGGGAATGGACTTGTGTCTGGAGCGCAGATACAACATTGCTTTGAGCTTCCATATCTTGATCATGAGGCAGTTTGGACGATATTGCCTTAACAACCAACCCAGTATTACGCAGGAACGTGCTTTTGGCACTGTTAGTGGACAGGTACTGACCCACTGCAGCAAGAGCTGACATTGCGGTTATAGTTGCCTCGCCACCTTCACAAGGTGGCGGTTCCACCATTTTTTCCATAGCTCGCTGAAAAGTTGAGGTTTTACATTAGTCGTACCAGAACAGAAGATATTAAGGAGGCAGCAAAACCAAACAAAATAGCTTTGGTCTATATACAAAACTTATTCTAGTGAACCCATGTAAAATATTAGTTGTATTTTATTGCAAAGTACATAATAAAACTAGGTTCCAAACATATGACCATGTACCATTACTAATGTATTGTCTATTTCTTCACATTGTATTGAGGGCTAAGAATAAAGAGACGAAGTTTATAATACGGTAAGCATAGTATGACATCATTCATATCACAAAACAACTGAGAACAGACAAACAAGCAATGGTAACGTTGTGTGGGCAAGTCCAGCACGGAACTAGATTACGGGTCAAGATCAAAGGAACATCACTCCTCTCTTTTATACCTTGTAAGGTGCAATGATACGCTAAGACAATTGTGTATAAAATTGAAAAGAGTAATAGACATTGGCTGCAAACCATGCAGTTCAAGCCACAAGTTAGAGTAAGTAGTAGTTAAAAGGCATGAGGATTAAGGACTTACAACAGCGGCTTTGACTGATGTAGTCATGCCCTTCTTCTTGCTGGTGTGACAGTCCTTGAAGATTTCCACAACATTTTGTTCAGGTACTTTTTGGTCCTTGCGTGCTTTCTCTGCATTTCGAACAAGTCAATATAGATCTGATAATATGGTACAGCGAAAAGAGTGACACAGCAGCTAATTACAAGAGCCTCGCAGTGTGCAATATAGCTATGAGATCCTGTCGTCTGTTGGAATTTCACTTTCATACGGTTGGCCTTGTTCTTTGAACAGTTCACCTACAAGAAAATAGATTTGGCACATGCGTAAATATGAGTTCAATATGTGATCTGATCACATATATATAATGTACCTGATACTTCGGATCAGACCAGTGTTTAACAAGGCCCGTCCAGTGTTCATCCGATATATTTTCCACTGGAGATGTTTGGGAAAGTTCACTGTTAGCCTTGCCTTCAAAGTGAGTTTTCCTCAAGATATACCAATACTGTCGTAGAGCAGACTTGAAAACATGGGTGCAATCTTGTCTGGTTGCATCATCTTGGCTATCCAACTTGAACCTCATCTGTTGAAAATTATGGGAGTCTCATTATCAGCAACCTAGAAAGTATGGGACAGAGCAAGACGATATTACTAGTTTCCATACATAACCATACTTATAGATAAATGGTCGAGGAAGGTGTTGAACTGGGTTTCGTCTTTGTCATTCATGTACTCAATCCATGTTGGGAGGATACGTACATGACACCTAACGGCAACCGCGGCCTCTGATACTAACTTGGCTGACTCTGCAGCATCAAGTGGTCTTTTTAAACCTACCTCAAAATGGATCTCCATTATTCCTCCTCTAGGTTTAGTTAACCTATCTAGCATTATCCCTGATGTTTGTTTCCTCTTGCGCCTAGGTGCTAGTCCAACAACAAACATAGCAAGTGTTAGTGTACATCAAACTGTGAGACTACATTTAAAGAAGCATGCAACTGTAACTTGACTCCAGCAACTACCTTCTTGCTGTTGAAGCTCACAAGATTCATCTGATATTGCCACCTCATCTTGTGTCAAGAGTGCTTGGGAAGTAGTGTCAGGTGGCAAGGGAGCTTGGGAACATGTTGCTAGCTCAGTTGACGCACGAGTAAGTCGTGCAGCTGGTAGTACTGTGGTAGGTGTTGCAAGAACTAGGGCTGTCTCTGCTTGTTTGGCGGTGGCTATTTGTTTCTATTTGGCTTTTTTTGCACCTCGTGTAGCATGGGACGCCGTGTTTGTAGAATTTTCCGCTGGACTTTGACCTTCTATTGCACCATCAGTACCAGCAGAATCTGCAGGATTCATCCACTTCTCATTCCCTGCCATTCTGTGTTTCTTCCTCTTTCTATGTGCCATGTTAAGTCAAGCCAACAAGAAAAACGAATAACAATTTAGTTCTTCAGAACAAATTGATGCATGATGCAGACGAACTGAACTTTGATGTTAGACAACCACATGATAGGAGGATGTAATATGTATGAAAAACAGGATGGAAGAGATAACCAGAACTATGATGTGTAAACTAAGAAGAAGACATTTCACCAAATTAGAAGCAATGCATGGAAGGTAGACACCATATGAAAGATGTTACAAATATCGCTCTGCCAAGTTAACAGTGTCTCATCATAAATGGCGTTTAAACAAATGTGAAGCAGTACAAGAAATAAATCATATGCAAGATGCAAACAAAATCATACTACCATGTTAGAGGTCTCTCGTCATTAGTGCCATTGCATATTCACAGCTTATGATGTGTAAACTAAGGAGAAGGCATTTCAACAAATTAGAAGCAATGAAAGCTAGACACCATATGAAAGATGCAACAAATATCACTCTACCAAGTTAAAATTGTCTCGTCATAAGTGCCATTTCAACAAATTAGTATTACAAGCTAGAAAAGAATGCGACATGTAACCTATATGACACTCCGAAGTCAAACGTGTCTTATGATAAGTGATTGTTGCAGGTTACACAATAGTAGTAATTTGATGTAAGAACATGGTGTGATAGACAGATATTGTATGTTCTAGAAACAGGAACACGTGTCTTATTCAAGCATAATGTGTAAAGTAAGAAGATGGAATTCAACAAAATTAGAAGCAATACAAGCTAGACATCACACATAACATGCAGCCACATATAACAGTGCCAAGTTAGAGGGAGCACCGGTGATGGTGCACTAGGGGAGACGTGCGCATCATAAACACATCTTTGTTGAGTGTCTATGCATGTGTTGTCTTGGAAATCATCTTGGGGGTGTGGAGGAGTAGAAACTGTAGAGGCCCTCCGTTCGGAAGGAGCACCTTTATCCGTTGCCTGGCTAACTTCCTTCCGATTTATTGATTTTGAATTGTCGAGTAAAATTCTCTCTTCAGAACTCATTCATGCATGATACTGACAATCACTACTTTGATGTAAGGCAAACACATGATACCAGGATGGAATATGTACGAAAAACAGGACGGCATGGCATGTTCACAACTGTTTGTGTAAACTAAGCAGAAACCATTCCAACAAATAAGAAGCAATGCAAGCTAGACACCACTGAAAGGTGCAACCAATATGACTCTGCCAAGTTAAAAGCGTCCCATCATAAATGGAATTTCAACAAATTAGAAGCAGCGCATGCTATAAATCATATGAAAGATGCAACTAATATCGCACTGCATATACTAAAGGTGTCTCGTCATATTGATTGATGTGGGATACAAAAAAACATTAGTTTTATGTAAGGACATGCTTAATAGACAGATGTACTATGTACTAAATACAGGAAGGCATGTCACATTAACAGGTATAATGTATAAGCTAAGCAGACTAGCACATGTAGTTTAACCAGATTGGAAGAATTACAATCTAGACACCATATGCAACATGCAACCACATATCACGCTGCCAAGTTAGAGCAAGCACTTGCTATGCTAGTGTAGGGGAAATGCTGTAATCAACTACAGAGCTACGTTCACTATCTTCATCTAGCATTTCTGTTTCTTGAGAATCATGTCGGGAGGCTGATGCTGCATTCTTTAAATGAGGAGTAGTCCCCTTGCCTGCCTACCTCATCATAAGTGATTGATGAGGGATACACAAGAAAATTAGTTTGATGTAAGAACATGGTTAATACACAGATGTACTAGTATGTACCAAAAACAGAAAGGCATGTCATATTCAAAGGTATAATGTGTAAGCTAAGCAGATGCAATTAAACCAAATTGGAAGCAATACAAGCTAGACATCCGGCTGGAGTGGTGAGCATGATCATCTAGGACCTGAGAGCCTGGTGGGAGGTGGGCTGCTTCGCCACCATCGCGGCTTTTTAGTTGGCTTCTAGGTGATGCATCTCTTTGCTGGGCATGTCACTGGCTCGGCCAGTGCACTGACTAGCTGTTTGTCTTCTGGTGCTCACGGGATGGTGGTTCATGTAAAAAATATCTTTCCTTATATTAATAAAGACTGACTTCGGCCTTTCGAATACAAGCTAGACACCATATGGAACATGTAACCACATATGACACCATGAAGTTAAAGCAAGCACCTGGGATGGTTGATTCATGGAGAGAGAGATCATCAACTCCAGAGCTATGTTCCCCGTCTCCATCTGCTGACACTACACCCTTTAAAGTCTTGAAACGTGTCTAGCTTAGCCGCGTACCATGCTGGAGAGACTTCTCTCTTATATTTTGTGCTTCTGTCAAGGCAGGGTCTGAAATACCCTTGCATAAATTCACAATAGTGAGAGTATGGGTGAAGTGTGTGCAGAACTAGTGCACTGTAAAAGTAGCAGATAGAAGGTGGCTGAAAAATAAATGACAGGAGACATATGATAGATCTACAACATTGCATGGCAAACAAAATTAGATTCTACTCTGTATGATTTTCTAATATATGAGCACAGGAAATGCAGGTACTCCTCCAGCACACCACCACATCTGGTCACGTCAAGATAATAGTCGACTGAAAATAAATAGGTCAGTCGATTTTTTTAATGAACCGTCCAACCTATAAGGAACGTGCAGATGGCCTTCGTCTACCTCCCACCAGTCACTGTTGATGATCTTTCTCGAACCGCTAGTGACCACCGGCCCAGACCCCTGCCTCCGCCGCCCTACCCTCCCCTCGACCTCACACCACCGCCGTGCTTGGCAGCGCCCCCAGGCCATCCCTTTAATCCCGTCCAACCTCCAGATCGGGCGCCAGTAGCTCTAGGCCCCACAAGCCCCTAAGATAAAAACTGAGGTGCTGCTTCCCTGGCGTCATAGGCGGACTAGCGCCTGTTACGCGGGGGAATGCTTCCGTTAATTGGGAATCAACTGAGAAGGAATTGAAATTCAGGGGGGCGACGGACCTCTAGCTAAGGTGAAATAGTATATGAGGAGAAACCTTGTGCATCGCGAGTTACTAGGAACATCTAGTATCAAGAAGAAGCGGTCAACTAGTGTCTTCTGTGGGATGAATACCGTGCAAGCAGACACGTAAGATTTGCACGAACAAGGGAAGAGGAGTACCCTTTTCGGTTGCTGGTGTGGTCACCTCCACATGTCACGCCGATCTTCTTCTTTTTACCGGGGAAACCGATGTTCCGGAGGGTGCAGGTTTGGACGAACCCATGGCCAAATTGTTGACTGTGTTGCCGTGGCCGTATGTCGGCGGAGGGGAAGCAGATCCGAGGCGCGAAGGACGGCGTAGCAGGAACAGCTCTAGTGCAGTGAAGGATGGCGAAGTTGGAGCGGCAGTGGTGAGGCGCAGGACGGCGTGATTGAACTAGGTCGGGTACGGACGACTCGGCCTCGGCTTCAACTACTAGCCGTGGAAGGCGTTGTTGTTGAGGTTGCGGTGGACAACGACGTCGGGGTATCAGCTCTGGTGTGATGGAGGAAGGCGGCGGTTGATGGGTGGGATGGGGTAGCGGACAGAGGACATCGGGGTTTCGAGGCTGGTGGAGAGGTAGTTTTGGCGCCCACGGAGTACGAATGGGGAATCAGACGGGTGGGGGGGGGGGAACCATGTTTCGGTCTAGGACGCGCTTGTTTTTGGCTTTTTTGAACAGAAGATGGGACGCGCTTGTTTGAAATTTGGGGAAAGTACAAACTTTGCCCCCTGAGGGAGTCCTGGATTAGGGGGTGTCCGGATGGCCGGACTATGAACTTTGGACGGACTCCTGGACTATGAAGATACAAGATTGAAGACTTCGTCCCGTGTCCGGATGTGACTTTCCTTTGCGTGCAAGGCAAGCTTTGCGATACGATATGTAGATCTCCTACCATTGTAACCGACTCTGTGTAACCCTAGCCCTCTCCGGTGTCTATATAAACTGGAGAGTTTTAGTCCACAGGACGAACAACAATCATACCATAGGCTAGCTTCTAGGGTTTAGCCTCTCTGATCTCGTGGTAGATCTACTCTTGTACTACCCATATCATCAATATTAATCAAGCAGGAGTAGGGTTTTACCTCCATCGAAAGGGCCCGAACCTGGGAAAAAACATCGTGTCCCTTGTCTCCTGTTACCATCCGCCTAGACGCATAGTTCGGGACCCACTACCCGAGATCCGCCGGTTTTGACACCGACATTGGTGCTTTCATTGAGAGTCCCACTGTGCCGTCACCATCAGGGAGGATGCCACATCCCGTCTTTAAAGACGGCGCTGTTGCTGAAGGAGCTTTGGCTATCAGCCAAACTCTCCGGCTAGGCGGTTTTCTTATGACCGCCAGTTCGGCCGCCGTGCTGACGATGACTTCTCGGGTCATCGAAAGCAAACTCCACATCGACTCGGAACTCGCCGAGCAGTTAGATCCGATGGAGCTCTCTTCCTTAAACGAGCTCTTGGATCACGTCGCCGCCCTGGGAGTCACTACAGACTACGATCAGATTGGGCTTAAACCCGATCCAAGAGAAATTGACTCTCCCAGGTCACCCACCACGTCGCAGTGGTGGAGGAACAATGCGGTGAATCTATACCCATCTTAAGGACCGAAGATGTCTGGATTCCCGATCCCCCCAAGCCGGATACCCGCGGAGGGGAGGATGTCACTTGAGCCTTAAACCTAAAGTCAGGCAGCGGGCCAGATTCATTGGACAGCATCCAAGAAACCAAGCTTCCGAATTCAGAAACTCCTTGGCCCCTGAGCCTCAGATCGGGCGAGGTTCCGGATTTAACTCCACCCGCCCACCCTAACATAAGGGATCTATCCCAAGTTCGGCAAGAGCCCACGGAAACAGTACATCATTACTGGGCCAGATTCCTCCTGGTTATGAACAGGATAGAGGACTGCCGCGAGGAGGATGCAGTTTCATCCTTCTACAATAATTGCACGGACATCGGAATTCTCAACGCCATAAGTCGCCGTGATATTACACGCTTCACTGACTTGGCATCCATGGTACGAAAATACTGTGCGATGGAAAGCGTCTGGAAAACCGAAATAAAATTTTGGGACGATCCAGCCCTGAATACAACCCCAGTCCAAAATAAAAGGGCGCATTATCGCCATGCACAGGGGTTAATCACCAAAAAACAAAAACCCTCTACAGGGTATGGAACCGTACTGGAGGGATGGCTTAATGGACCCTGCAAAATTCATAGTACAGAGGGCATCACTCCAACTCATAGCCTTAGAGCATGTTGGATACTCCGACAGGTGGCCAGAAGTGGCGAGGAGCTTCTAACTCCAGAATCCGCAAAGCACCAGCCCAGGAATACCAGTACGGCATCAACAGTCTTCGATACTTTTGAATCAAACAATATGCGGAAACGAACACTCCGCAGCCTTACCGAAGTCTACCAGGTAGCAACAATAAATCCATGGAGTGACACGGCTATTACCTTCAATGCCAGTGACGAACCTAAATTCCGAATAGCCCAAGCACCAGCCGCATTAGTCCTCAGTCCGATAGTGGATGGCTTTCGACTTACCAAGGTACTCATGGACGGTGGCAGCAGGTTGAACCTCATTTATGAGGAAACCCTTCAAAAAATGGAAATAGACTGGAGCCGCATTGAGCGAAGCAACACAACCTTTAGAGGAATAATCCCCAGTCAGGAAGCGTGCTGCACAGGAAAAATCACACTGGACGTAGTGTTCGACACGCGGATAATTATAGGTCCGAGGAGGTCACATTTCAAGTGGCCCCGTTCAGCAGCGGGTACCATGCTCTGTTAGGGTGGGAGGCATTCACGATTTTTCAAGCTATACCCCATTACGGGTACATGAAGCTCAAAATGCCCGGACCCAACGGAATCATCACTCTTGCCAGTGACCCAGACATAGCACTCCGTGACGAAAACAAGACAGCCGCACTGGCCCTTGAGGCATTATCCGAAGCCCTAGCGGCCGAGGAACTAACTGCGCTGCGCTCCACAGTGGACAAGGACGATGTGATACTCGACAAGAGATCCAAGTCC